>NC_136067.1:1370042583-1370261438 GCF_964261635.1 Lissotriton helveticus
GAGATTGTCCTAAAGTACTGTGTAGCGCATGCAGTATTCTAAACCCTCCACACAATTAGCCAGGGGAAAGGAGTAATCACTTGGCTCTACATAGTGTTCCAAGAACAAATAGGAATGACACTACTAACCCCTCTGATACTCTAGAGAAACCCAAATTACAACAATCTAGAGAAAATCAATTACAACACGTTTTCAACTACAGGAATGACGAGCAGTGCTGGAGTATCCCTACTAGATCATGCATTATGTTTAGTTTATACTTATCCAATTCAGTATCTTCTACAGGGCCTACCTTGCCCCACTGATGCTTCTAAAATTCTTCCCCTTGATCTCCCGGGATGCAGTGGATGCCATACTATATCAGCAGACGAGACACATATATGGAGTTGGGCGATGTTATGAACCTTTTGGTCTGAGGTACTGGTTGCCAAGGTCACCAACCGATCAGCCTGGACTGCCATGGCGACATCCTGTAATGGATGGATCCCCAACCTAAAAGGTGAGATTGGCCATTCATTTTGTGGACCTGGCTCTCTTGCCCACTAAGCGAGCAATTACCAGAAGAAAAGCCCTGCCTTAGACATACCCGATAGTAGCCCTCTGGGATGGGCTTGTTTAGTAGCACAAAGTCCGTATTTCCATCAACAACAGGCCAGCTTGAATAATACAGCCCTCTCAGCATGACTCATGCAACCTCCTCGGCCATTTCCTTGTAATTCTGCTGTAACACCCTTCTCCCCCTACATGGGATTGGAGATAATCCACCAAAGTCGGTCCTCCACAAGTATCCCATTGACTCACTGAGAAACACAACCAATAATCTTGTGGCAATGTATATGCAGGTCCAACCAACTGTTAATTTTTTGGATAGGAAATTGTTTCTATGATATTGTTATGAACCAAAATCTGATTATTTGAAGTTTAAACTTCAAGTTGCACCTAGTTTATGGTAAATATGTATTATCACATACGATATGTCACATCCATTTTAAAAATTTCTCTTTATGTTCTTTCATCAGATACTGTGAAAAAAATAGTAAACCCAATTCACTGGATTCATCTACACAATTCAAATTGATGTTATGTTGTAAAAGTTGACACAAATACCATGTATGTTCGCTATTCATGCATGTGCATTCAGGGTAACATTAATTAAATCGATTCCGACAGTCCCCTGATTTTTGTTTTCACAATCGCTCTATATCACATGCAATGTATCTGTATAACCAGGTGACCAGTTCACATCCCGTACCCATGTTCAATAGCTTCTGCAAGTAACTGTGTGATGGAGGTTCTGAGTCCGTACTGTACCAGAGTGTGCATTAGCGCTAGCGAAGCCCTGTAGGTTACGAATGACCCAGGTGGGAGATCAGCAGTATTAAGTAAGAAGTCAAAGCACATGAATACTTCATTCTCAAACAGGTCTTCCAATGTTGTCAGTCTGCCCTGTTGCCAGCCTGACTCCACTCCAACGGGACTCCCAGTCAGTTGGGCAAACAGGAAGGCTAGGGGCATAGAATGGAGAGCATTTGGTACAGTGCAGACTTCTACAGTGACAATATTGTGCTCCTGGCCAGAGGCAGGGTGTAGTGTTGTGTGGTTGGGTAGGCTGCATGACACAATGGGCTAGTTGTGTTGGCCCTGTCCATTGCATATCATATAGCAGCTCATTATGGGTTCACTTCAACAGCCAGCGTGAGAGCCACTGCTTTTAGGCTGCTAAATAATACAATTTCAAAATGTGTTTCTTTGGTAGGATACAGGGTATATTTGTGTAGCTATAAAAAAGACAGGGCGGCATTGCCATTTGTGACAACGCTATCTGTCCAGCTGTCGTGAGAGGGAGGGAGCACCAGAACGTCTCCTGAGACCATAGAGAGGTTACTGCTCAACTGATATATCTCACCTTTTACATTAGCTTCTGTGTTTTTTATTGGCAAAGTATCAAAAGATAAAACAAAATGAGCGAGAACATTTGAAAGAAACTAATATTGCGATGTAATAATACCATGATCTAGATAACACAGAAAAGCTTAAGTAAACCTACTTATGTCATTTTAGTTTTTTTGTTTTTTTTAAACCCGATAGGTAGCCAGGCATACAAAGAAAAACTCTCCCTGATAGGAGCCCAGAACTTTTTCAATGTTTGCCGTTTTGGATTATGATGAATGATTGTAAATTCCAGGCCAAAGGTAAGAATAAAGTAATGCCAGCAAGCCCTAGAATCTAGAGTATCGCTCTGCAGCAAAACTAACGATGAACAATCTAGCCACTGTAACAGTGTAAATGTAAACTGAGATAGGTTGAGCGGGTAGAGCTTGAGTGGCCCAACAAAATTAACTTTGGATTACAGTCAGTTTACCATAGTAATAATTCATTTAATTTATTAAATACTGAAGCCCAAATGATGAAAGGGAACGAACGGCAAGTGGTGATAAATGGGTAGCATCTGTCCCTGGTACCGCACACCATAAGCAATCAGAGGTTGCCCCAAAGCTCATTTTAAACATTCTATGGGGAGCATATTATGGATCATATAGGGTCTAAAAGAATTTGCCTTAAATCGTGACATGTTAAGTATGCCTTGAGCCAGCTGAACACGGACTAGGATATCTCCCTTGGTCACTGTCATGCCTAACTTCTTAGTCCATATGTTCTTTAACTGTTGGGAGATGTTGTTCATGATTGGATCCCCACAAAATATGTCTTACGCAAAGAGCTAATAGAACAAACTTTGGACAAATGAATGTATCTATCCAAAAATAGATTAAGACACAGACACAGCATTAGCCAGCAAGTGGATGAAAAAAATCTCTAAGTTCCAGATATCTGTAGAAGCCCTGCAGGTATGTGCCGTGAAGAGCCTGAAGTGACTCAAAGGAAAGAATATCCCATTTGAGAACAATTGGCCTGAGAAGTTGTAAATCAAACAGATGCCAAAATTGTGCATAACCCTTGTGCAGATGCAATGGCAAAGTAGGGTTTCAGCCCAGGGAAGTGTACTGACTAAATGATGAGATACTACAGTACGTTTTGCTTAAATTACAAATCTTTTGTTAGACCACCAGCATCTTAATACTAGTACGTTTAGTATAAACTGTATCAATCAAGCCTTGCATAGGTGATGGAATACAATTGAAAATCCGGTACTCAGGAAACAAATAGGATAACTGCCAATGAAACCCACCCAAAATAGACAGCAGTCGACACCTAAAAAAAGAAAGTACAACCACAATGAAGGAAGGGCCATATGGCTCATATCGCGAGGTAACTGCGATATACCCTATGGCACAGCAGGGTTATTTTTAAATTCCCATATAAATCACTGCCAGCTGGCCTCTACTATTTAAAAAAACTGCTTGGGGAGATATACAGGTATCTATCTAAACAGATATAAAAAAAAACGAGGCAAAATGACCATTTTAATCAAATTGCATTGCCCATTTAGCCCTAAATGAAGCTTAGCCCATTTCCATAAAATATTCATGATACAACCCTTCATTGTTAAGATCAACCATGTGCCTCATACAGAGGGAGATGCAAAGCCCTAAGTATGTGGCTTCCTTAACCTGGCAGACATTTGAGAAACCTAAAGCAGAGCTAGCTATGACTTGCGTTTTACCAATATTCAATTTACACCCAGAAACTATACTAAAGCCAGCCGCTGCCTCAATACCAATCAGTGCTTGAGCAAGGGAGGATGAGAGGATGTGATATCATCCACATAAGCCATTACCTTACCCATGGGCCAATTCAGGCGCAGTGGGGGGATGGTGTCCAAGAACTTAAGTTTCAGGATAATTGGTTCCCAATACAGGGCAAATAATAGAGGAGACAACTGGAATCCCTGCAGAGTCCCCCGTTGAAGAATGATACCGTCTGATATTTGCCCCACTGTGGAAAATTAATATGTTTTGGTAAACATTATCTGCGCCATCTTGCCTTTCCCCCGATGCCACACTTTTGTCGTGCGCACCCGCCATTTTAGGTGCCTCGATCAGAACCACCCTCTGCACGCCACAGGCCCCCAGCATAGCCCTTCGCCCTCGCAAAACCCGCACGCTGACAACCCCCCTCCGCTCTCGCATGCCTCGGGTCATAAACCCCTCTTCAGCGCAGCTCTGCCTCAGAGCCCCATCCTGTTCCCAGCGCGACACCTCCCCTCATTTCTTTCATGATCCCAGGTCCTTTTGATACAAACCCCCTTTTCCTGCGTGCCCGTTTGTCTCCCTCGTTCCCAGGCCGACACCTAGCTCTGCCGACACCGTTTATTGCCCCCCCCCCCATACAATAGGAAGCTTCCCTCATCAAAGGACTCCCGAGTTGATCAAAGCCCCCACCCCATGAGATCCGATCGAACCCCCACATTCCGTGAATCGGCGGAATGTCCAGCTGCGCGATAACCATCACCTTTTGTGACCGGGGTGGGGACTTCAACTGAAAATGTGTGTGGGAACGGGCCTGAAGGGGAGATTCGGAGGATATCCTTCCATGCTTCAAAGCATTACAAAGATGTGTGACTTGCAATAAAGATGATGAAAATATGTATAAAAGGCCAGGCCTCAGAGAGATGCGGTTAGAGCACCTCGTGACGATACTTGCTGTCCGAACTGATGTGTTCTCCTCCGGAGAGAATAAACCTTGTTTCCTGCCTTCCCGTCTCCAGCGCCTGCCTCTTCATTGGTTAATGTTCTATGGGTTCAAGTGGCGACACCGCCGGGCAATACTTAAGGATCTCTTGTTCATCAGTTGTCCGTGACCTTTTTAACAATTGGCGTCCCAAACGTGGGGCCCATCAGCGACTCATGGATCCAGTGGGAGAGGTCCTGACGACAGAGTGAACGACTGCAACGATCGGGAAGTGCACCTGTCCGATAGACCCTCATCTGACAGCCGATCATCCGAACTTCACTGGTTCCGAACAGACCTCTCTCGAGTGATCTACGGTCCTGACTGGGAACCATCAGGAGTGCCGCGAGGATTACGAAGAAAAGAGGACGATCGGGCGCTGGATTCGGAAGACAAGAAACTGTCCGTGCGGTCGGGTAAGGTCGTGTAAACACGACGAATGGCGAAATAATTATTTGAATTGTTTAGAAAATACTAGTATTACTCTTTTTAATTTATTTGGAGATCCACTGTCTGCAAACGGAGAAACAACAGGCTCTCTCTTTGCAAGCAGCGGAGGATAGGTAATGCAACCGCCGCGCCTATTTTTCTCCCCTACTGATTAATTACTTGAAACTGAACTATTGTTCACAGATTGTCTTCTGGAGATTCTCTGTCTACAAACAGGAAAGGGCCCCCCCCCCCTTTTGCAGATAGTGAAAGGGTAGGTAACGCAGACCTTTGCAGACCTACTTATTCTCCCCACTGAATTATTTTTGACCGAACATTTACTATTTGATATTGGTCCATGAGGTATTCACTGCCTGCAAACAACGTAGAATAGGAATATTCTGTCTAGTCTTTGCACACAGTGATAAGATAGGCAGTGCTGACTTTTTGTCCCCATTGTGCTCCGTCATGTCTGTCTTCTCCCCACTGATTGGTAGCCTGTTTAGCCCGGACCGCCTATTAGAGATGAACCATCCGGCTCCACTGGAAGGCACCCCTAATAAGGACATGTTCATGAAGCATGGATTGATCGCTATAGCCTATAACAAACTGTGGCATAAATATACGAAAAAGGACCGAGAAAGTCAGTGGCCACTGATAGGATCCTTTGATGATGCCAAAATAAGCGCGCTAGAAGCAGCCCTTGGTAAAAATAAAACAACACCCACTATGCTCGATAGTTTCGGCATGTGGCGCAAAGAAACCGAACAACGTAAAAGGAAAACCGAGAGTAGGTTGGGAAAAGAGCTGCGAAAAGCAGCCCACCTAGCTGCTCAGAAACTAGAAGGAGAGATAAAAGAGAGAGAGAAAGCCAAACAGAAACTAGAAAGGGAAACATCAAGCCAGTGTCCGGTTAGAACGTCCTCCACGCTCTACCCTGATTTACCCTCGAAACAACGAGCCAATGATGATCTGCTGTTAGGTTCTCCGATCATCTACATGCCCCCTCCATATGCCCCTTCCCAACCCTTAGCACAGCACCCACCACCCCCAGGTACAAACGAGGGTACCGCCACAGCTCCGGCCCCCATGGCCTCTGTACCGGCCGAACCCCTTGTATTAAATACTACGCAAACGACAACGTTAGACGACCCTGAGACCCGAAGGGCTGGTTCTGCAAGAACAAACAGACTAAGCAAAGATGAGCGAACAGGGATCGACAAGATAGCAAGGACACTGGTGGAAAGGAAGGAAGGTGAAGGGTACATCACGGATATGTTTAAATCGTATACTGGGAGTCACAGACGACATTTTACCGTACAACTGTGTTACCATGTCTTGAATGCATACGAGGACCGATATCGAGACAAAGGTCCCGAGAGCCTTACGACTCTGTGCCGGAAGGTCGATATCGGGGATGAGGGCGAGTGTGATGTAACGGACCTCCTCATGCGTACGCTTGAGGTCTTCCGCCACCTCACTGAACGAGAGTCGGAAATTAAACCCACGACCTCCATAGTGACCGAGCCACAAACTGAGCAATCTAACACCATGATGCCGATACGAGAGGCCGCCCCTTACTGGGTTCCACCACGAGGTGCAGGGACTAACGATGATACAAACCACCCAGATGCAAAAGGAAGGGTAGTGTACAACTGGGTCTACCAGCCTTGGGACCGGCAAGAGATTCTGACATTCCGGAAATCTCTGCCTGACCTACGTAAAAACCCCACGGCCTTCTACACTGAATTGGGTACAGCCCTAGGTTCCACGATCATGACCCTGGCTGACATCGACTTGTTTTTCGGGTTATGTCTACCCGCTGATGTGTGGAAGCAAATCCGAAAGGTCGACCACCTTGAGCTGTTTGGACATACCTGGACACAACTCGATACCATCGATAAACAACGAGGACCCGGACAAAAGCCTATAAAATCCATTCTAGACCTTCCAGATAAAATAGTGCTGAAATTGAAAACCCTGATCCCAGAAAAGAAAGTGGACTGGTCGATAGTAACGGCCTGTCGCCAGAAACCCCAGGAGGATGTATCGGAATACTTCTCCCGGTTTGAAACGGTGTTCTCCGATTACAGCGGCCAGGACATGACCACTGCAACCGGACACCATCTGTTTGTCCAGAATTATGTTAAGGGTCTGTCATCGGAGGTCTCTCAGAAACTGCAGGCAAGCGAGAGTAGTTGGGCAGCCTCCAAACCTACGGCTATCCTCCAGATGGCCCAATATTATGAGCATCAGAAAAATGAAAACGATAGGGCAACAGAGAGAAAGAAGAAGGACTTGAAAGAGAGGGTGATGATGGCCCAACTGCAAGGGGCGACTATAGGACGAGACCAATACCGGGGAAACTACCAGACGAACGCCCCTAAGGCTGCATTTCCCCAGGACCGCACTTTGACTCCCCACACCGGACGTACAGACCTTAGACAGGACCAGTGCGCTTTTTGCAAAGGAACTGGCCATTGGAAATCCCAGTGCCCAGTTCTTTTGGAAATAATCAGAAACAAAGACCCCAAGGACATAGTAAATGGACCAAGAAATAAGGGACAACAGCGAGGGCCTCCAAACGACACAACTAACGACAGATCAGGCAGACCAAATACATTTGATCGACCCAGACAGAACCAATACCAGCAATCCGACTACGATGACGCCCACGACTTTGCATAGGACTGCCAGGGGCAAGGGAGGGATCCAGTCGAGCTCTATGTTGACCAGCAAGGCCCTTACGTCACTGCTAAGGTCCTGGGTACCAAGTCTCCATTTCTGGTAGACACTGGCGCAACACGTAGTGCGTTATCTAAACGACTGATTCCGGGGGCACCCTTGTCTGGCTCACTTATAACATCGACGGGTTTCGATGGAACGCCCTCCACTAACCCTTTGTCTGCCCCGATCCTCTTTGACGTGGAAAATAACACCACTGACACCACGTTTTTGCTCTCCTCAAATAGCCCTGACGCCATTATGGGACTTGATTTATTGAAACACTTCCGAGCGACAATCAGATGTTCTCAAGACGGAGTTCGAGTTTTCCTTTACGACAACCCCGTTCTGCTTAGACATTGCCCTCCACGACGCATGTTTTCCATCACCGATGCCGACACCTCCCTGCTCGACACCCTGCCTCCGTATCTGTGGGCCAAAACGGATTCGGACGTAGGGCGCATGTTGATTGACCCAGTACACATTACTGTCCAACCCGATGCAACACTCCCGAAACTTCCACAATATCGGATATCGCCCGAGGGCGAGAAGGCATTGGTGAAGATTATTCAGTCGCTAATAGATGCAGGAGTGGTAGAGGAAGTGACAAGCAACGTTTGCAATAGCCCTATCTTGCCCATCATCAAGAAACAGGGAGAGGGAGATGAGAAGGCATACCGCTTTATCATTGACCTTCGAGAGATCAACAAAGTGGTAGTACCCCAGTACCCTGTGGTCTCAGACATCACCACCATCCTGACTTTGATTCCTTCTACTGCCACCACCTTCACTGTCATTGACCTAAAAAACGCATTCTTTCCATTCCCATCCACCCAGACAGCCGATATCTCTTTGGCTTCACCCTAAAAGCCCGCTCATATAGGTTCTGTCGAGCACCCCAGGGCTACACAGAAAGCCCTAGTATCTACAGCCAGGCCCTCAAGAGACAACTGGATCAAGTCCAGTTACCCGATGGAGTGGTGTTAGTGCAATATGTCGACGACATCCTCTTGGCGGCCGACACCACTCCACTGGCAGTTACAGCCACCATTCAGCTCCTGCGTTTCCTTGCGGAAAATGGCCACAAGGTCTCCAAGAAGAAGTTGCAATTCTGTCAACCCCAGGTCACTTACCTCGGCCACCTTTTGTCCAAAGAGGGAAGGAAACTCACTCCTGATCGAATCCAAACCATTCTCGACACTCCTGTCCCTAAGACCCAGAAACAGGTTCGCTCCCTACTAGGCCTCACCTCTTTCTGCCGACAGTGGTTACCAAACTTTAGTCTCGTTGTGAAACAGCTGCTTTCTCTGCTAGGTAAAGATGTCCCCTTCCCTCTCCCTTGGACCCCTGAGTGTCAAACCTCCTTCACGGAACTACGAGATGCCCTTTGTTCGGCCCCTGTCTTAGGTACCCCCGATTACAAAAAGCCCTTCTCCCTTTACACTCACGAAAGGGAGGGGTGCGCTTTATCTGTCCTGACCCAGGCCATTGGCCCAAAGCAACGACCGTGCGCTTACTTCTCTGCCACTCTTGACCCTGTAGCCAGAGCCTTGCCTGCCTGCCTTCGAGCTGTAGCTGCCGCTGCAATCTCTATCCGACAGAGTGAGGGGATCGTACTCTCGAACTCCCTCACGGTACTGGTGCCCCATGCAGTTGACACCCTCCTGAACCAAACCAAGACACAACACCTAACGAGTGCACGACTGACGGGATACGAACTGACTTTGCTTGCACCCCACATCACCCTGAAAAGATGCACCACACTGAACCCGGCAACTCTGTTACCCTTGCCAGAGAACGATCCCAATGTGCATCCCGTACATGACTGCGTGACTCTTACGGACGAACAGACTAGAAGTAGGGTTGACCTCAGAGACACAGCTTTCCCTGACCCTGACGGGGAGCTGTGGGTGGACGGTTCTTGCATCAAGCTCCCCGACGGCACCACTTCCGCTGCCTATGCGGTCACCACGGCTCGAACTATAGTCGAGACAGCCCGCATCACGCAACGATCCGCCCAGGCAGCAGAACTGATCGCCCTGACACGAGCCTGCATTCTGGCAGCAGGAACCACAGCGAACATTTACACCGACAGCCAGTATGCCTTCGGGGTGGTTCACCATTTTGGGCTCCTTTGGAGGGAAAGGGGGTTCCTGACCTCACACGGCACCCCCATTTTGCACGGGGATCTAGTCTCCGCCTTGATCGAAGCTGTCCTCCTCCCCAAGAAGCTTGCCGTCATCAAATGCCAGGCACACAAAAAGGTGACAGACATTATTGGACAGGGAAATGCACTAGCCGACATCACTGCCCGAACGACAGCTGAAAACAGGACGACAACACGTATGTACGTGACCAGGTCACAAGCAGAAAAATGGACTGACGCTAGGGACACTATTAGAGACATTCAAATGGCTAGCACACAGCAGGAACTGACTGAATGGGCACGGGTGGGGTTGAAAGATGACGAAGGCTGCTGGCGGACAAGAGATACGAACAAATGGTTGCTACCTGACTCGTACCTGATTCCCATACTGACTATGGCACACTCCCCCGCCCACATAGGATCAGCCCCCATGATTGAACTTGTCTCCAGAGTTTGGCACAATGATAAAATCACAGACTCCGCCAAACGTCTGGTCCAACAGTGCTTGATATGCCTGCAACACAACCCCGGGAAGGGAACTGTAGTACCCCGGGGGGGATTCGGGGTCCCAGATCACCCGTTCGAAGTCCTGCAGATGGACTACATCCAACTAGACAGATGTCAAGGCCTGAAATATGTACTTGTCGTGGTGTGCGCATTTAGTAAATGGGTGGAAGCATATCCAACCCGTGACAACACTGCTATGGCCACTGCAAAAGTACTGTTAAAGGAGTTTTTCCCCCGTTACGGCCTTTGTCGTGTTTTATGGAGCGATAATGGCCCCCACTTCATAGCCGAAGTCATCCAACTCATCTTAAAGGGGTTGGGCATCAAACAGAAGTTCCACGCAGTCTTCCACCCCCAGTCTGCTGGACTTGTTGAACGACACAATGCCACACTGAAGCTTAAACTGGCCAAGATAGTGGCCACCACAGGTCTGAAGTGGCCAGACGCCCTCCCACTGGCATTGCTATCGATGCGTTCCACCCCCACCAAACATCACTTGACACCTTATGAAGTTGTTTTCGGCCGACCCATGAGCGTCTGGTCAGCACCGAAACCGACTTCCATTCATGACGTCCCGGACGTTCTAATGTCTGATTATCTGTATAAATTGACTGAAACTCTGTCTGTCATTCATCAGCAGGTGCAGCAGGCCATCCCCGATGCTTCCAGGGGTCCGGGACACACCATCCAACCCGGGGATTTCGTGCTGATCCAAAATTTTCAGCGGTCAAAGAGTTTGGAACCCCGGTGGACGGGCCCCTGGCAAGTGTTAATCACCACCCGGACAGCTCTTCGTGTGGAGGGGAAAAGGCATTGGCTGCACGCACACCACTGTAAGAAGGTCTCCTCAACCCTGGCCACGACAGACAACATCGACAACCAAGAAGAGCTCCTGAACAAGGATCGACCGTCGCTAACCTGCTATCCTGATACCGAGGTACTTGAACTTTCGAGATTCTCTGATCCCACAGTGCCATCCAGAGAAGGGTATTTCCTGCGTCGAAAGGAGGGAGCTTCGGCTAAGTAGACCACAAACCAAGTTGAATCTCAGAACGGCGACCCAAAGCAACCAAGGGTTACCTGGAGAGAAGCTAACTAAGTCTGTGGTTCTGCCCACTACCGAGCACCTTGAAGATGAAGATGATGGAAGCGCCAGATAAGAAGATGATGGAAGCGCCAAGTAAGAAGATGATGGAGACAGCAGGAAATACCCACTACAGAAACCCAAGAACAGACAGACTCCACAGCTCAAAGACAATCGCACTCTTCATCACAATCCTTTTTTGCTTTCTCCTCATGACCACACTCTGGATTGTGGAAGAGAATACACCCGCTCACGAAACATTCTTGACCACCGCTCAGCCTACCACCATAAAGGAACATTATCTGATTTCGCTCTCTCCTCAACTCCGAGAGAGACGAAAGGAGTTTTGGAATAACTCTTTCGTACAACTACTTCACCAACACAATCTTGCCACCAATGCTACCAACTGTTGAATCTGTGGGTTGCTACCCCACGCCACTGGACACTCGATACCATTCATCCCTTCGCCCTTCTCAGTTCATGGCTCCTGCCTTGCTTGTCTGATCCTCTTGCAAGAAAGCTATAGGGACAATACCACCTCCAGCAAAACCGTAACGCATTTCTCCCACGGGGTCAGGCGAAACAGAACAAAGTCACACTTCTGCCCGCAGACCTCCAACGACTCAACCCAAATGGATATCCCTGCTAAAGAGCGAGTTGAAATGCAGGTGTTCAACAATCCAACCAGGCCCACCTTCTCCTATCTGCGGAAACGAACGGCTGCCACCTTGACTGTAGCCCTGTCAGTCATCAACGTCACAGGCCACCTGTGCATAGAAGGACTTGGGACACAGCTGGTGGGTCACAGTGCTTGCCGTTTTACCAGAACTTTGGACTCCATGGATCCACCTTCCTTTGTGTCGTCCCCAAACATGTATTTCATCTGTGGCACAAAAGCCTACACCTGGCTCCCCAAAGACTGGGGGGGGGCACTTGTTTCATCTCTTTCATCCTTCCTCCGACTTATGTGGCTCCAGCGAATCACCATAGACAAAAACGAGCCAAGGACATTGAGCAAGCCGACTCAACTGGGGCGCAGTTCCTCGATGCTATGAAGGGACTTGTTCCTCTTTGGGGCCCGATGGCAAACAGTCGAGCCATCCGACATCTGACTCAGGCAGTTGAGACCACAATGAACATCACCGCGGGTATCTTTGCTAACAACACCGCCGAGCTTCAGGCGGTCCGCCTGGTGGCCCTCCAGAACCGCCTTGTCCTAGATGTGGTTCTTGCGGACCGTGGTGGAGCATGCCGCATTATTGGGTCCAGCTGCTGTACATACATACCGGACAACTCGCCCTCAGTGTACAAGGCCATCGAACATCTTCACAGACTCTCTTCAGAAGTCCACCAGGATCAGGAAGAATGGTCG
Organism: Lissotriton helveticus; assembly: GCF_964261635.1. Taxonomy (NCBI): domain Eukaryota; kingdom Metazoa; phylum Chordata; class Amphibia; order Caudata; family Salamandridae; genus Lissotriton; species Lissotriton helveticus. The sequence goes on from NC_136067.1 coordinate 1,370,055,475, forward strand.
CTTGGTGGTTGGTTCTGGAACACTGTTAAGACCTGGGGCTGGAGACTGTTCACCATTATCCTGATTCCTGTAGTTGTAATATGTGGTCTATGCTTAGGAATCCAATGTCTGCCACCCCTGTGTTCATTATGCGCAAACTGTATTTGCCCTAAGACTGTGGACTTTGGAAACGAACGCATGGGAGCTTTATATGATGCCTAGGTTAAGAATTTGATGAAGATTGACATTGAGTAGACAAGTTGGCTAGATATGTTAAAGGGAGGACTGTGGAAAATTAATATGTTTTGGTAAACATTATCTGCGCCATCTTGCCTTTCCCCCGATGCCACACTTTTGTCGTGCGCACCCGCCATTTTAGGTGCCTCGATCAGAACCACCCTCTGCACGCCACAGGCCCCCAGCATAGCCCTTCGCCCTCGCAAAACCCGCACGCTGACAACCCCCCTCCGCTCTCGCATGCCTCGGGTCATAAACCCCTCTTCAGCGCAGCTCTGCCTCAGAGCCCCATCCTGTTCCCAGCGCGACACCTCCCCTCATTCCTTTCATGATCCCAGGTCCTTTTGATACAAACCCCCTTTTCCTGCGTGCCCGTTTGTCTCCCTCGTTCCCAGGCCGACACCTAGCTCTGCCGACACCGTTTATTGCCCCCCACCCCCGTGCAATAGGAAGCTTCCCTCATCAAAGGACTCCCGAGTTGATCAAAGCCCCCACCCTATGAGATCCGATCGAACCCCCACATTCCGTGAATCGGCGGAATGTCCAGCTGCGCGATAACCATCACCTTTTGTGACCGGGGTGGGGACTTCAACTGAAAATGTGTGTGGGAACGGGCCTGAAGGGGAGATTCGGAGGATATCCTTCCATGCTTCAAAGCATTACAAAGATGTGTGACTTGCAATAAAGATGATGAAAATATGTATAAAAGGCCAGGCCTCAGAGAGATGCGGTTAGAGCACCTCGTGACGATACTTGCTGTCCGAACTGATGTGTTCTCCTCCGGAGAGAATAAACCTTGTTTCCTGCCTTCCCGTCTCCAGCGCCTGCCTCTTCATTGGTTAATGTTCTATGGGTTCAAGTGGCGACACCGCCGGGCAATACTTAAGGATCTCTTGTTCATCAGTTGTCCGTGACCTTTTTAACACCATACTAACAATTTGGGCTGATAATGAGGTATAAAGTGTTTCAATTGCAGTTATGAACTTCTGTCCGAGCCCCATTTTTGCAAGGCCAAGCTAAAGAAATCCCCATGAGTCCGTGTCAAATGCCTTTTCGGCGTCGAACAGAATCCGTCGTGTGGGTTCTCCCTGTGTTTCTGCAACGTCCAAAACACAAATGTCCATTTTGATATGAGCAGTAGTGTCCCGCGCCAGGATCAATCCATCCTACATATCATCAACTAAAGAAGCTATGACAGAGGATAAATCAATGGCCAAAATGCTAATATAGATTTTGGTATCTGTATTCATTAAAGAAACCGGATGATATGATCTATAATTGAAAGGATTTCTCCCCTTGTTTAAGAAGATCGAAATATAAGCTTCCCCCAGGATGCAGGTACAGATTGCAGGACAGCTAGAGAATGAACCAGCTCTTCTAGTCTAGGCACAAGGATATCAGCAGAGACTTTGTAAAACTAAAGTGGAATAGAGTCAGGGCCCGAAGCTTTTCCTGGGGATAGTTCGGACAGTGATTGCCTAATCTCTACAGACGTGATGGGAGCAGAAAGCGTCTTGCACGGAGTGGCAGCTAAGCAAGGTAGGCATGTCTCCTGCAGATATTCTTTAATAAATGCTGGCGGAGGACATTCATCATGATAGAGAGTTGCATAAAATTCCTGAAATGCAGACAGGATATCCGCAAGACCTGACCAGACCTGCCAAATCCCAAATGCTAATAATTCTATTCTTGAATTGGCTATCTCTAATCTGAAAAGATAAAAGCTGACCCATCTCTTCACCGTTTTCAAAACAAAGAGCGTATTTTAAACCGCCAACTTTGATAAGCTTTGTCTCAAATCTTTTTCTGTAGCATCATGTGTGTGATGGTAAATTGCTCCACTACCAAGGATATCTGCAGAGACTTTGTAAAACTAAAGTGGAATAGAGTCAGGGCCCGAAGCTTTTCCTGGGGATAGTTGGGACAGTGATTGCCTAATCTCTACTGACGTGATGGGAGCAGAAAGCGTCTTACACAGAGTGGCAGATAAGCAAGGTAGGCATGTCACCTGCAGATATTCTTTAATAAATGCTGGCGGAGGACATTCATCATGATAGAGAGTTGCATAAAATTCCTGAAATGCAGACAGGATGTCCGCAAGACCTGACCAGACCTGCCAAATCCCAAATGCTAATAATTCTATTCTTGAATTGGCTATCTCTAATCTGAAAAGATAAAAGCTGACCCATCTCTTCACTGTTTTCAAAACAAAGAGCGTATTTTAAACCGCCAACTTTGATAAGCTTTGTCTCAAATCTTTTTCTGTAGCATCATGTGTGTGATTATAAATTGCTCCACTACCAAGGATATCTGCAGAGACTTTGTAAAACTAAAGTGGAATAGAGTCAGGGCCCAAAGCTTTTCCTAGTGATAGTTGGGACAGTGATTTCCTAATCTCTACTGACGTGATGGGAGCAGAAAGCGTCTTACACGGAGTGGCAGTTAAGCAAGGTAGGCATGTCACCTGCAGATATTCTTTAATAAATGCTGGCGGAGGACATTCATCATGATAGAGAGTTGCATAAAATTCCTGAAATGCTGACAGGATATCCGCAATACCTAACCAGACCTGCCAAATCCCAAATGCTAATAATTCAATTCTTGAATTGGCTATCTCTAATCTGAAAAGATAAAAGCTGACCCATCTCTTCACTGTTTTCAAAACAAAGAGCGTAATTTAAACCGCCAACTTTGATAAGCTTTGTCTCAAATATTTTTCTGTAGCATCATGTGTGTGATGGTAAATTGCTCCACTACCATTTCTGCTTCATAATAATGGCCTTCAACAAGAGTATTATAATTCCAAAGAAAAAGGATTGGCATGAGACTGCTCTGCCAAAGCTTTATCCCCTTTGTCCCGCTGAATAGTATAGCGAAGGGTCTGGAGAAGTCCCTGGACTTCTCCACCAAATAGAAAAGCCTAATAATACAACAGTAAAAACATGCACATGGGGGGCGTGGCTTGGCCGGCAAGCATGGCGGACGCAGCTTAGGTGAGCTCCGTCCCCGCCAGCCGATCATCCGCCGAAATATCCTGTTTCTCCCCATCTGACAGCGGCCCTGATAGTAGCGCTAGATGCGTGGAGCTGGGGAGCTCTGCTGGATATAATTTGCACCTGTTCGGCGCAGCAGTGAGCGAGTGAGGGCCGGTGAACGCGGCGCGGCCTGGGTGGCCTCCTGGAACCGGGGACCTCGAGTTTCGCGATCCCGGGGTGCGGCGCACGGAGGCGGCCGGGACCCAGCTGGAAGGTGGCGGCCCCCAGTGACGCTTGAGGTGAGGGGCCGTGGAGCTCCCCTGGGCACGATATACACCAAGCTGACCGACGGCGAGTGAGAGCCAGCAGACGCGGCGTGGCCCGGGCGTCCTCCCGAGGCCGGGGTCCTCGAGTTTCGTGACGCTGTGATTTGCTGCACAGAGGCGGCGGAAACCCAGCTAGGGGCGGCGGCCCGGCGGAGGCGGAGTGACGCGCCTAGCCCACTACACCTGGGGGACGCTCGGTACAGAATCGAGGGGTGCCAGCCTGTCACCGGTGGCCCCACAGGAGACGGCGGAGCAACGCGGCCGGACCAGTGGGCGAGAGACGCGCTGCCGCAGCAGACCAGTCCGGCAGGTACTCTCCATCTTTTCTCCTTGGCCCCAGGGTGGTAAGGGGCAGAGTGCCAGATTGCGGGAAGGCCCCGGGCGATCCAACAGGGACGTGGGGGCCCGAGGCAGCAGTGGTAGCCGGGGACCTTGACCCCCGTGCAGCCCAACGGTGCGTAAAAAAAGAGGCCCGGGGCCTGGCAGTGGAGAGCACCGGCCAGTTACCATCGAGGAGCCCCAAACCCCTAAACAAAGACTGTATTGCGGAAGATTTGGCAGCCCTCTATTGCGGCTATAGACTAAGGGGGACCCCACCAGACGGCAGCGTGAGGGCCAGACGAGGGTTGACAGCGGGGGAGCCTTTGCTGAGGGGCGCGGGAGCCCCAGTTACACACATCACTGCGGAGCCTGACCTAGAGGGATGCAACCAGGGCGGACTGGAGCTGTAGGGCGGTGCCTGGCCTGACTCATCGGCGGTCGGCTCGGACCGCGGGGGGGGGCCCCCTACATTGACACAGTGGACGGCGGTCCGACAGCGCCCACTCGGTGGCCCTGGACATTTGCGCAACTCATCAATCATGACTCGCGGGGCAGGAGGAGGCCCTAAACAAGGGCCCATAGATAAGTTCACTGGCCCGGGAGGCAGCATGGGGGCCTCCGGGGGATCCCAGGCGGCTGGACCAGATAATGCGGCACTGATGGCAGCCATCACCCAGTCCCGGGACGCACTGGACGCCAAAATTGGGGCGGTGGGAGCAGATGTCACGCTCCTTCGTCAAGACCTGCGGAATGTGGTCTCCCGCAACACGGAGGCCGAGGCTCGGATATCCGGGGTAGAAGATGATGTGGTGTCTCTCAAGCGCAAGGTGGCTGCCCTGGAGTCCATGCAAAAAGGCCTGGCGCTGCGGGTGGAGGACGCAGAAGGGCGCGCCAGGCGCAACAACCTCCGCTTTGTAGGACTGCCTGAAGGTTGTGAGAAGGGAGATATGGAGGGCTTCCTGACGCGGTGGCTTGAGAGCTGGGTCCCTCCTGAAGCACTGTCCGGTTGCTTTGTTATAGAGAGAGCGCACCGGGCCCTGATGCAGAAGCCGCCGGAGGGAGCGAGGCCGCGGCCGATGATTGCGAAGCTTCTCAATTGCCATGACAGAGATGTGATCCTTAAACAAGCCAGAGCGAAAGAACCCCTACGATTTGAAAATCATACGATCCTGATCTTTCAGGACTATACCCGCTTGGTGCAGCAGCAGCTCCAATCCTTTACGGCGGCAAAGGCGCGTCTGCGGGACCTCAAGATACAATATGCACTTCTTTATCCAGCCCGACAGAGTTATATTCCAATCTCGTACGCATTTCTTTGACTCCCCGGAGGATGTGTTTCTGTGGACGGATGAACTTAGACCAGTAAAAGTGCACACTCCTCCGGGGAGGGACTCCGATTCCTCACATGATGATGCGCAGGCGAGATCTTCCCGACGCAAAGGCAATTGGAGATCCCGCTCACGACAGCGATCCAGGTCGAGTACAGCTTCGGAGACGGCGACGGGAGCGGCCGAGAATCAGAAGAAGGGCTCGTGAGGGCGCCTAGAGCCCACATGGTGGACAATTTAACTTGATTTCCTCCTTTTCGGGGAGAGTGCTTGCAGTGGGAGCGGGGGGACTGTGTCATGTGCGAGACCGGGTGAGCGTTTGGGGGTGCCTGTTGATGGGGAGGAGTACACGGGCAGGGGGGGGTTCCTCCCAGGTGAGGGTGGGAAGGAGCGGGTGTTGAGTGAGTTAACTTCGGTTATGGGGATCCATTGGTGGGGTGGGTTGTTGGTCCCAGGTTGGGGGCTGCAACCGCGCTGTACCGCAACAGATACTTCATCGTTCCTTGAGGTATGGGGTGGGGGTTGGGGGGGGGGGTGTTGAGGAGTTAGTGGGAGTTGGGTTGGGGGGGACTGCACGACTTTGAAGCATTCGAGATGGAAGCTTGAAGCGCACATAGGTGGCGAGTGTCGTGGATGCTGGTTGCAAACGATCAACGATGTTGAGCCAGGATAGGGGGACTGCTGGACCGGGGGCCACACTTCGGGTCCTTAGTTGGAATGTTGGGTAAGATTAAGCGGGGGCGGTCCTAAAACAGGCTAAAAGAGTGGGAGCGGATGTAGTTATGCTGCAAGAAACACATCTCCTAGGGAACAAGACATTATGCCTTCAGCGCTTTGGCTATGGTCAGGTTTTCCACGCCGGGTTTGCTAGGGGTTCCAGGGGCGTCGCTATCCTAGTACATCGCGTATGTACACGTACGTACACTCCACGCACTGGTTAGACACGCAGGGTCGATACATATTTATCCAGGGGACGATTGGGGATGAGGTGGTAGTGTTTGGATGGGTGTATGACCCGCCCCCCTTGCAGTGGTCCTTGGTGGAAAAAATCTTCACGGTATGGGCGGATATCCCGAATGTGTTGGCTGTCATTGGGGGTGACTGGAATGATGTCATGGATCAGGCGCGTGACAGATACAGACCGGGGGGGGGGGGCAGCACCCGGGCACACCAAATTGCAGGACATGGCCAGGAATTTGGGATGGGTGGATACATGGAGACACATGCATGGCACACAGCGAGAATACACCTTCCTCTCAGCGGTCCATCACTCGTTCTCTAGGCTGGACTACATCTTTGTCCCCCTGGCAGCTCAGGGTAGGGTAGAGGCTGCAGATATTTTGCCGCAGGGACTATCGGACCATTCCCCGGTGGTGGTTTCCTTGGGACTGGATCGGAGGCGGCAGCAATTTCGTTGGCGCCTATCGGTCTGGCACTTACAGCTGGGAGATTACCAGGCCCACATGCGGAAAGCTATAGCGCACTATTTGGCCGAGAATGATGGGACGGTCGAAAATAAGGCGACGCTCTGGGAGGCCATGAAGCCCACATTGAGAGGCATAGATATTGCATGGTGTGTGGCTGCCAAAAAGGCGGCGTAGGGAGACTCTGGTACAAGCAGAGGCAACCATACGGGATTTAGAGCGGCGTTGTGGCCCGGGGGAGGAGGATCGGGCACTAGGGCAGCTACTGCTGGCGCAACAGTCTTACGCCTCACTGCTCCTAGACGAGGCGCGACAGGCGTGGCTGGCGACCCGCAGCAGGGTGTACCAATGGGAGGACAAATCTGGGACGATGCTGCATAGATTGTGCTAGGGCCAGCTTCGTGCTCAAACCCCTCCGGGAATACTGGATGAGTCCGGCGTCCCGATAACTGATCCGGGGTTGCTTTCGGAAGGCTTTGCGGCCTATTATGCCGACCTCTACTCCCCACATGAATGCATTGGAGAGGATTTAATTGATCAGTTCATAGCGGACCTACCGCCTTAGGCGCTCTCAGATGAGGTCCGTGATAGCCTCGATAAACCCTTAACTGAGGATGAACTGGGAACCGCTCTTGGGGAACTGAATACGGGAAAGGCTCCCGGCCCAAACGGCTTCCCTAGTGAATTTTTTAAGAAATTCCATCTTCAGCTGGGAACCCACTACAGAGCGGTGGTAGAGGAGGCTCGGGAACTAGGATACCTGCCCCAAGATTGGAGACACGCCGAGGTTGTGGTCTTTCATAAACCCGGTCGCCCCCCCTGAGCAATACGCGTCGTATCGCCCGATCTCTTTATTAAATGTGGAGGCCAAAGTCCTGGCTAAGGCTCTGGCCAATAGACTGTTGCCATACATTTCCGACCTCATCCACCCAGACCAGGCCGGCTTTATGCCCAAGCGGCATAAAGCCGGCCGCGGCACAATATCCGGCGGGCCAATGTCGCGGTAGCGGCGATTCAATCGACCGGGGTGCAGGCAGCACTATTCCTGGCGGACATGTATAGGGCGTTCGATTCCCTCAGCTGGACGTATCTCTTCTCGTTACTGCCACGGCTGACCATAGGGCTGGTATTTTTGTCGTATGTGAAATTGCTCTATGCGGACCTTACAGACTCGGTTCGGGTGGCGGTGTCATCGCCCTTTCCTATCCAGAGGGGCACCAGACAGGGTTGTCCCCTCTCGCCCTACTTGTTTGCCTTAGCCATGGAGCCCCTGGCTGCCTGGGTCCACATTGATGCGCAGATGAGAGGCTTTGAGTGGACCAATGACCTATCTGACCGCATCGCACTCTATGCGGACGACGTCTTATTTTTCTTCACTGACCTCAATAAGTCTGGGCCGCGCCTCATGCGCATTCTACAGATTTTTGGGGAGACGACGGGCTTATACATGAATCCACGTAAATCCACCCTCTGGGTGTTGGGAAAGGGCCCACAGGTTGGAGATTGGGCGGCGGAGATCCAACAGGCCGCAGGAGGAATTAAATACCTAGGGGTTTTTCTTACCAGAGTCCCAGCCATTGCTTGGGAGCGTAATGTGGTGCCGGTTTGGGAACGGACGCAAGCGGATCTCAAGGTGTGGTCTCGTATGCCGTTGACTATATATGGCAGGTCGGCGATATTTAAGATGGTAGCCCTACCCAGGCTGCTATACCAACTACAGAACCATCAATACCCGATCCAACCCGCATGGTTTAAGCGAGTAAACACGATCTTGGGTCAGTTCCTCTGGGAGGGTGGCTCCATCAGAGTGGCGCTGCGCACGTGCTTTCGTTCTACATACAGAGGGGGACTGGCGACATCGGACGTCCTTTCCTACTATCAGGCATCCCATTTTCTTGTTCTAAATGATTGGTGGTATGGAGATAGGGGTGACCCGGCCTACGCGCTGGAAAAGCTGCTGATGGAGCCGCACACACTACACACACTGTTGTATGCACCAAAGCGACGAGGGGCCTTGCCGATGGCGACGCAGGTCGTTTTTGATGTCTGGCGGCGAGCGCTGAAGCGGATGGGGTGGTGACAAACCCTGACGAGGGAGACTCCCCTCTGGCACAACGGCCGCCTCCGGGGGCTGGCTACTCCAGCGGGATTTGCGGGTTGGGATGCCATCGGCATCTCTAAACTGGGTGATGTTATGGCCAGGACGACGCTTAAGTCGTTCCAGGAGTTGAGAGATGAATTTGACATGCCTCATACACAGTTTTTTCGGTACTTACAATTTCGCCATGCCCTGGCTCCGGACCTGGAGGGTCTGAGGTCCCTCCCGGAGTTTAGCCCGCTGGAGGCCCGCGTCTGTGACGGTTGGGCCGGGGAAGGATGGACGCTACGGACTGAGGTTCTCAGATAACCCTTTTATTGACAGTTGTTTCAAGTGGTCAAGAGAGCAGAGATGCATACAGTTCGGCAATGAGTCCTGTAAGTGGGGTTCCCTTCCGGATTTGGGCTTCCTTCTCTTGGGTCCCCGTCTTGGCTCTCCCTCTGGCTCTTCTCGGGTCCGGTTTTGCTCGGAAAGAAAGGAAAACAAACAGCCGCGTTAATGGCTGAAATGGGGTCAAGGAGTGGGAGGGGGGCAGGGGAGTGAGGGATCACCAGGGTTCTGCCACCTTCGTGGAGTTGGGTCGGTACTGCAAAGTGACGCCGGGAACGTGATACAGCCTGTGACCACCCTCACACTACCCCGTCCCGCCCCGTGTACCAAACAACCCTTGGAAACGCCCTCGTACCTTGTGGAGCCACACTTCTCCCCTGGAAGTGTGGCAGGGCGGCTCGTGGTTCCGTTGGCCTCCTGGCTTGTCGAGTCTCGGCTCCGGCAACCCGTGAAGAGGCTTGTCGGTACTTCCGTCTTCTTCGGTGTTGGCGTTCTCCTCGCGGTTCAGCTTCTCTCCTGGAGGTTCCGCCCCCGCAGATAGACACGGGGCTTCCTAAAACGCCCCAGGTTCCAACAATTGGCTCGGGTCCAATGACGACCTCCGTCCTGATTGGCCGAATGTCGGGAACGCCAAGGAACTCCTCCCTGACGTAACGGAAGGCAGGGCCAGAGGCGGTGTCAGCGAAGGCAGCGTAGAGAAACTCCAGGACACGTCCAAGGGATCCTGCGGACGGGTGGAAACGGACAACTGTTAGTAGGTACACCCCGTCCGTCCATGACAGGGACCATGTCCTCGTGACACATCCCACCCCCACGATTGACCCGATCGGGGGAAATAGGAAAGCGGGAGAGAAAGTCGACATTCCCCTGCAGAGAACCCTTCCTATGTCGAACGTCAATCTGGAAAGGCTGCAGAGCCAGGAACCAACGCAGGATCCGATCATTGTGTCCCCTGTTACGTTGGAGCCAGGTCAAGGGGGCATGATCGGTAAATAAGATAAAGGGCCTCCCCTCGAGATAGTACCTCAGCTTTTCCACCCCCCACCGAACAGCCAGGCACTCCTTCTCGATCGTCGAATAAGCCTGCTCCCTAGGAAACAGTTTGCGGCTGATAAAGAGCACAGGTCTCTCAGCACCATGTTCATCTTCCTGGGAAAGAACCGCCCCGATGCCAACCCCAGAAGCATCAGTCTGCAGAATGAATGGTTTCTTGAAATCAGGGGAAATGAGAACAGGGGAAGAAGTGAGAGCGTCTTTCAAAGCCTGGAAAGCAGAGGTGTGTATGACATAAGGGGTCGTAGAGAAGAGGACTGAACAGCTTTGCCCAAGAGGTCAGTGAGAGGACCGGCCAGGTTTGCAAACTGAGAAATAAACCGGCGGTAATAGCCCACCAATCTCAAGAAAGCCCGGAGCTCTTTTTTTGTGGACGGGTATGGTAACGCCTTAATAGCTTCGAGTTTCTCAGTCTGAGGCATTATCTGGCCATCCCCTAGAAGATAACCCAGGTACTTGACTTGCTGAAAAGCAACTCTAGATTTTTTTGCGTTGATATGCAAATTGGCCTCTTTCAGACTTGACAATATTTCCCCCAGATGTACCAGGTGGCATGACAATATCGTCTAAATAAGCAGAGGCATAGGACAAGTGAGGTGCCAGTAGTGTATCCATAACCCTCTGAAACGTTGCTGGTGCCCCATGCAACCCAAAGGGCAGTACTGTAAAGTGGAAATGCCCAGAAGGGGTGGAGAAGGCTGTTTTTTCCCTATCCTTAGCTGCCAAATGTGTACGCCCCGGTTGGTCAGAGAACACTTCCGAATATGACAACAGAAGAGACTTGATTTCTTCTTGTTGTCCAGGAGAAAGATCCTTGTTTATAGGAGTATCCCAGACTGTATGGGTAGTGTTGGTTACCGGAGAAACCACATTGACTGTTTGTGGCGGTTTACCTAGCCATTTTTTTAGGAGATTAATGTGGTACATTTGAGATTTGCCCCTTCCCAGCTGTACAAGATATGTAGTACGCCCTATCTTCCGAATGATTTTGAAGGGCCCTTGCCACTCTTTTTTCATTTTATGCGTCGAGGAGGGTAACAAAATTAGAACCCAGTCCCCGACATCAAGTACCCTCCATTTCTTGCCTCGATCGTAGAAGGCTTTCTGTTTGGCTTGAGCTATGGCCAAATGATCGTGGGCAAGTGTTCTGAGTTTGTGTAGCCTGGTCTGTAGCTGGCGGGTATAATCCAATAGGGCCTCAGCTTCCTGTGCTCCCTCAGCTTCCCAACAATCTTTCGTTATTTCAAGAAGTGTTCTTGGCGCTCTTCCGAACAACAACTCAAATGGGGAGGTCCCTAGGCTGGCCTGTTTTTGACTACGGAGCACAAAGAGGGCAAGAGGTAGCAACTGGTCCCAATTCTTCCCGTCCCCAGACAGAAGTTTTTTGAGTGTTAGTTTCAGGGAGCCGTTGTATCGCTCGACCAACCCGTCTGTCTGGGGGTGGTACACAGATGTTTTAATGTGTTTGATGTTTAACTGCACACATACTTGTTGCATCATACGGGAAACAAAAGGGGTACCCTGATCGGTAACTATTTCCCTTGGAAAACCCATACGAGAGAAAACCTCCACTAACCTCTGGGCGATGGCTGCTGAAGTAGCTGCTTTAAGAGGGAAAGCCTCTGGATATCGTGTAGCGCAGTCAACCAATACAAGGGCGTACTGATGGCCTCTAGATGACTTAGGCAACGGGCCGATCAAGTCCATTCCTATGCGATCGAAGGGGACCCCTATAATGGGCATAGGAACCAGAGGCACCGGAGGGGGAGTGTAGGGGTTCCGTTTTTGGCAGATCCTACACTCCTGACAGTATTTTTGGACTTGAGCGTAGATACCTGGCCAGAAAAAATGACGCAATATGGCTTGACCCGTTTTTTCTGCCCCTGAGTGACCAGCCAAAAGATGGGCATGCCCAAAAAACAATATCTGGTCACGAAAGTTGTTCGGGACCAACAGTTGAGGCTCTGCGTCTGCTTTCGCGAGCCTATAGAGTAGACCATTTTTCTCAAGAAAAGTAGGGTAACTTTTAGAGGATGGATCCTGTCCGTCTCGTGCAACCTGCCATGCGTTTGTAAGACTTGCGTCATTCAACTGGGCTATTCGGAAATGAGTGTCCCTGGCCCAAGGTTCTGAGGCTAGTAAGGTATCATGGGGAAGAGACAGGTTTTGTAGGGTGTCTACCAATAATGCATTGAAGGAGGGATTATCTGTCCCTATAATAATAGCCTCTGGTAGTCCGGACATAACCCCTACAGTTACTTCCATATCTTTCCCTGCGGGGGCGTACAATGTGACTCTGGCTACAGGGTATTCTTTCACGTCCCCATGGACACAACGAATGTTGACATATTCCCCTGGGATGAGAGAAGAGTGTCCTACTAGCTCCTCTCGAATAACTGAGTGTTTGCAGCCGGAATCCAACAATGCCCTTATATAGGTACCATTAAGAGAAACTCTTACATAGAAAGTGGTGCCTGTTTCTTGAGCGTATAGTATGGACCTGGGGGCATAGCTCACATCCATGGGTTCGTCTTCTTTATCCTTTTTTTTTCGACAATACCGCGCTATATGACCCCACTCTCCACAATCATAACATTGAGGTCCAGAGTTTGGCAGTTCAGGTCGTTGGAACCGTAACCGAGGTGGTTCCGGCAAGGGTTTTTTTTTTTCTTCAGGTTTGATGGGAGATATAGTCTTGATTGGTTTATCAGGTTCCCTCATATACGGCTTGCCTTGAGCCCGTGCATAACAAGTGGCCATTTCTATGGCGTGATCCAACGTCAGTCCCGCATGTTGTTTAAGCCATCGCTGAGTGCCATATGGGAGTGATTCTATGAACTGTTCCAGATATACTTTGTTCATGATGGCATCGATATTACCTTCCTGGGGGTTTAGCCACAGATCAGCGGCTTCCTTCAACTTAAAGAACAAAGTCTTTGGTAGATCCCCGGGAGTCCCTCTTTCTTGACGGAACCGTAGTCGATGAGTTTCTTCATCAACCCCCAACCTATCGAGGATGTATTGTTTAACTACTGCGTATGCCGTGGTGCCATCCCGATTCACCGTCTGGTATGCTGCCTGGGCTTCCCCTATCAACAGGGGCGCCAGGTAAAATGGCCACCTATCCCCAGGCCATGAACTAGCTCCTGCGGCCCTTTCAAAATTCAAAAAGAAAGCAAGGGGGTCTTCCCCGGGGGTGAACTTCTGCAGCGGAACTATCGTGCCTGGGGGTGGGGTTGCAGTCCTTCCTTGACCCAGAACAGTCATCAGCTGAATTTGTCCCTCTGCCAGTTTCAGTATATTATCCGACTGGCTTTAGATGGCTTGGGTGAACGCAGACCGGTCTGCCTCCATTTGGGATAATATGTTTTCCATTCTGTATCGGATGGCGTGGTTCCCCCTAGGCTCCTATCTGGCTCGCCAATTGTGACGGTTGGGCCAGGGAAGGATGGACGCAACGGACTGAGGTTCTCAGATAACCCTTTTATTGACAGTTGTTTCAAGTGGTCAAGAGAGCAGAGATGCATACAGTTCGGCAATGAGTCCTGTAAGTGGGGTTTCCTTCCGGATTTGGGCCTCCTTCTCTTGGGTCCCCGTCTTGGCTCTCCCTCTGGCTCTTCTCGGGTCCGGTTTTGCTCGGAAAGAAAGGAAAACAAACAGCCGCGTTAATGGCTGAAATGGGGTCAAGGAGTGGGAGGGGGGCAGGGGAGTGAGGGATCACCAGGGTTCCGCCACCTTCGTGGAGTTGGGTCGGTACTGCAAAGTGACGCCGGGAACGTGATACAGCCTGTGACCACCCTCACACTACCCCGTCCCGCCCCGTGTACCAAACAACCCTTGGAAACGCCCTTGTACCTTGTGGAGCCACACTTCTCCCCTGGAAGTGTGGCAGGGCGGCTCGTGGTTCCCTTGGCCTCCTGGCTTGTCGAGTCTCGGCTCCGGCAACCTGTGAAGAGGCTCGTTGGTACTTCCGTCTTCTTCGGTGTTGGCGTTCTCCTCGCGGTTCAGCTTCTCTCCTGGAGGTTCCGCCCCCGCAGATAGACACGGGGCTTCCTTAAACGCCCCAGGTTCCAACGATTGGCTCGGGTCCAATGACGACCTCCGTCCTGATTGGCCGAATGTCGGGAACGCCTGGGAACTCCTCCCTGACGTCACGGAAGGCAGGGCCAGAGGCGGTGTCAGCGAAGGCAGCGTAGAGAAACTCCAGGACACGTCCAAGGGATCCTGCGGACGGGGTGGAAACGGACAACTGTTAGTAGGTACACCCCGTCCGTCCATGACAGGGACCATGTCCTCGTGACAGCGTCTTTATGGGGGAATTAGATACCAAACAAATATCTCGCATTTATCAATCTTTGATCATACACTGCTCCTCTGATTTATGCTCCCTTAAGGAGAAATGGGAGGAAGATGTCGGACCGCTGGAGGAGGAGGATTGGAATGAGGCACTAGCGAGTTCTAGAGGCGCGGCCATCTCAATTCGCCTCAAGCGGATCCAATTTAAATACTTTCACAGGGTGTACTACACGCGGCAGAGGCTATGGAGAGCGAGACGCATTGCGTCCCCAGAGTGTACTAGATGTGGGAGTGAGGAGGGTACCTTCCTCCATACAGTGTGGAGTTGTGGACGCCTGGACAGATTCTGGTGCGGTGTCTGGAATGGCCTGAATGAGGCGTTGGGTTGGGTGCTACCGCGCACGCCGTGCTTGGGACTACTACATGTGCTGGATGGTGTGGGAGGCAATTTGTACAAGAGGCATTTGCTACTACTGGGACTGACGATAGCCAAGCGCGACATAGCTAGGGCCTGGAAGGACCCGCAGCCCCCGTCACTTCTGGTTTGGAAGAGGGGCCTAGACTTCTGTATGGGGATGGAGAAGCCCATATTCCTGGCTCGTGGCTGCCCCCGCAAACATTATAAGATATGGAAGAGATGGGCAGACTACAGGGGTATTTGGTTGGAGCCTCCAGTGGAGCAGGATCCAGAACCGGACATTTGAGTGAACTTGCCGACCGGATAAATGTGCGTGAGTGGCTTGAACAGTCGATTGTCGTGCGGGGGGGGGGAGCAGGGTGGGAGGGGGGGTGCAGTTGTTGGGGGGGATCAGGGGTTTGAGGGGGGCCCTGTTCACTCTGTTTCCATTGTTTAGACTATAAAGCAATGACTGATAGTGTTACTGTACAAATGTATTGATTCTTGGCAGATTCCTCTGGGATACAGAGATCTGTGGCTACCCATGTGACCAGTCAATAAAATCTGTTTTGGAAAAAAAAAACTTGCACATGAAGAAATCAAGTGAAGACAAAATTCACACATGTTCTAAAGGAAAAAAAGTTCTTCAAGAAAGAACTAAATCAAACCATATCAATCATTAGCCATGCTTCCAAGAAGTCCAAAAGAGCCTGAAACTTAGTCAAATCTTGACAAAAGGAAGTTTGGCATTGATAAAGAATTCTCAGATTGGCCGTCTCAAGAAGAGAAACAGTAGCACAAAGCTTGACAAAGGATGGAAACAGTTCTCGCAGCTGCCATCTTCACACCATGTCATGACAAAAATCAGACCTCACAAAAAATTTGGCTCCACAGGATTTCACTGGGCTTTGTGGCCAAGCGATCTGGTGTAGCAACTGACAGAAGATGAAATTGCCCACATAAGTCAAAATTGCTTGTGGATACTTCGATGCTCAGCCCTTGGAGGGTTTATTAGATGGAAATTGATGTGCTCGCTGAACCTGATAATTGATATACCAGTCTTTAAATTGATGGAAGGAGTGACTGAACAGCAAAATCATGTACCATCGGGCATCATGGCACTCCTGCCCCTTCGGAATACCTAATACACGCAGCTTGTTTTCGCACATTTGTTTTTCCATGTCTTACAGCTAATACGAAAGGCCACCAAGCCGTGTTGCATGGACTTTCACCTTAGCCTGTGCACGCTACAGTTTCATAACAATATGGAACGATTCTCTATGTCGTTTAATCTCCCATGAAAGGTGTCCATGTTTTTAGACATTATGCGCACCAATACCTGGATCTTAGAATGTGCAGGCTTCAAAGACATTGAGTCCTCGCCATATTCTTCCATGCGTACTTGTAATAGATCATAAATAGCCAACAGGGATGAAGAAAGGGGGGCATGCATACTATAGATGAAGCTTCCCTGCACTCCAGCGCTCCTTGATTGGCCAAAACGCTGAGGCATGGGGAGAAGAGAGAGCAGAGACCCCAGTACAATGCAGCTGAATTTGGCAGCTCCCTACCCGGGGTACAGGCTATCCTTATTTATGTTTTCACCCCCAGTATTCACAGGCGTAAGTGCTGTACCCTCTGAGTCTCATAAGAAATCATCTTCGTCCAGACAACAACCTTCAAAAGGTCTTACGCCAAGCCATCTTGCTGTATCGTAGACAGCATACTTACAGTAGCCCCCACTCCCTCAAGTAAAGCCTGTTGAGGTTTAGCTTTCCATTTTTACTCCCCCAATTAGAGAAATGATTGTTTGAGAGGTTGATCAGATACCGGAGACCGGTTAAAGTGCATGGTTGGGGGGGGGGGGGCATTTGAGGGGAGAGGATCAAGAGTTGAAGGCTTGAAGGCTCTTGCTGGAATTTATCAGACTGTGTTGGACCCCTTGAGACAGACTGAGCTACAAAATGCTCCTGAGTAATGCCGGACATATCTAGTAGTTTGGATGCCTCTATGCCCATGTAGGGACCCTCCGACCCTTTACAGCCATTGGTTTCTGGACTGGACTGGACCGGGGGTCATGGCCAGCCACCAGGAAACCCAGGATATAGTGAATTAATACCCATTCGAGTTTCTAGGATAGATGCAGCTGAAGAAAGTGGTACCCTCACTGGTGGTCTCTCGGTGTCAGATGCCGTGGCACTCCTACTTGCGGTGCTCTGCTCCATTACCTCTGCATATAACTGCACCATTGCGGATTCATTAGGCTCCTCCAGTGTCAAGTTAGGCTTTTTGGGTTCCAGCCCACCTTTTGGCTCCATAGCATCCAGAAAACTCTCCACCATGGAAACTGCTCCATGTAGAGATGGCTGTGGTTTCCGATAGTCAGCAGCACCCCTATTCGACTGGCACCGCTGATGCTGTCCAACAAATCTGGCGACTCCAGCCACCAATTTTCATGGTATCCCATGCTGAACCGAAATCCAACCAACAACATGGCATCATTG
This sequence comes from Lissotriton helveticus, assembly GCF_964261635.1. Classification (NCBI taxonomy): domain Eukaryota; kingdom Metazoa; phylum Chordata; class Amphibia; order Caudata; family Salamandridae; genus Lissotriton; species Lissotriton helveticus. The sequence goes on from NC_136067.1 coordinate 1,370,072,743, forward strand.
AACCGCACCTCCTGCTAACCATCGGTCCAGCATAATGTGGCCACAAATCTTTTGCCTCACAGTCTCCCTTGTTGGGGATACATAAGCGCATGGCAGCACTGGGGAAAGAACAGAGTCGATCCAGATACACCAAACCATTCAGGATAGAACCAACATGCTGATTTGAAGGCTACTAGCATAGCAGACACATGGTCCCCACTTTCACTGCCATGACGAGCGGCAGAGCCGGCGCTTGTGCTCCAGGGCAGGTGAGTACAATCAGAAGTGTTTAAGTTTAGGGGGATTTGTAAGTTTAGGGGGATATGCAAAGTGTGTGACTACCCTTGGGCAGCTAGCGCATGAGTTTAGGTGAAGAGCCATGTTTTGAGTCTTTTTTGAAGGACAGTTCATTTTCAATTAGTCGGAGTTCTGGATCCATACTGTTCCACAGTTTGTGCTCTTCCATTCTCCCTTTACACCAGCTTCTGAATGTAAATCTTGATTCTCAAAAATGTGAAAGTTGAGGCTTCCCTCTTAGGGAAAGTAGAAGTAGAAATAACAGAAGCGAACCAATTTTTTATGACATAAACACACGTGGGGCGGACTTGAAAGTTCACGTCTATAGCAGTATTACCAAACTACAGGATTAAGTGAGCGAGGTTATTTTGCCTCTTGACTTGCACTTTCCCATATAACCTCCCTATATTATTCTCCGCCTCCTACTTGTACAATGATAGGTCATTGGCAGAAGGTGAGGTGATATCATGAGTTGCCCTGGTAGGAATCTCTCAATCCCTAACAGCAGCTCGAAGACGGGCTGCAAACGATTCGATTGCAAGGGCCAACAAATACGATACATCAATTTCTATGTTTACTTTTCTGATGTGAACAAAAAAACTGTTTTTTTTAAAAAACATCAACTTGTGCAAAATCTACTTAGTCAAGAAAGTGCGAACATGCAGAAAGATGACATAGAGACATGTGCGTCGATACAGTTAGAATTCAGTGAACACTTTCGGTACTAAGTGTTATGCATGTCATTCTTTTGACTGCCATTTGTGTGCTCCCGCGTTGCTTTCATTGTATTCATAGATATAAAGTTGTATGTTTTTGTTTAATATTTATCATAGGCATGGTCAATTGGCTATTCATTTAGAGTATGTTTTAGAAAGACAGGATAACACTAGGTCATATATTATATAGAAGTTTGAATTATATATTGTAGGTCTTAAATAGGTGTGCCAGAGAACAATAGGCTAATAGATGCTCATGGTAGCATTATACAGCAATTTTACAATATTTTGCATCATGCATAACAAGACTTTATATTTCAAGATCGTATCTAAAAATGTATTTCAACTGTACTCAGTTATTACAAGAAGGGGGAACCTTAGAGCTTCTAGAAAGAAAGAAGGTTCGAAAGCTGTGCTGCAGATATACCTAAGGCCATGGCCTTGCATTCGGCTGGTCTAATATATGTACTTCTCTAAGCACAGAATGGAAAAAAAGACACTATTAGGCATTTCACAGTTGAAGATTTTTAAAAAACACATTATGTTTACAAGGTATGTGCGAACCATTTTGAGAAACTCAAAGCATAGCGCTGTGGCGCAAAGCAGGTTTAGCTTAGCACTATAAAACTGGGAAGGGAACTGAAATAGAGATAGCATCCAATGTCATCAAACGTGTTGCCATTTTTTCTATTTCTCACCTTGATTTCAGTAATTCCCATAACAATTCTGCTTATTTTTCGGATAACATGTATCCACATATTCTGCACTAGGCTAGGACATTAGTTGTGAATAAAGTATTTTATAATATATTGTGCGGATTTCATCCATGTGGGAAATTGATTCTACAGCCCACCTACAAATAATCCTGTAGTCTCACAAGACTGACTGTTGCCCAAAAGGGTTAGAATTTCACATGAAAGTCAATCTCTAACAATCAATAGATACAACGACCCAGTTAGGTTGCAATTGCTAGCTTTGTTGAACTGTAAAGGGCTCTTCCGACTGTTTGTGTAGGAGTCATAGTTTGGCAGCTAGTTTTCACACCTGCTTACCTGCAATTCCTATTTCCAGATACCCTGAAAATGACAAGAGGTTACTGTCTTTTGTCAAGGCAAATAACAAAATATCTTGCCATTGTTTTGGCAACGGGTAGTGGACTTCATGGCCGCCAAAATATCCAGGTTGCTGTCGAGAGGCAAAGGTGAATGCTTGCCAGCTTCTCAGGAATTAGGTACTCCAGCTGAGCTACTAAAACCAAATCCATGGTTATAAGGATACGTACCTGAGGGACAAATGTGCAGGCAGTCTAAGAAGACATGGGAAGAGCAACATGCAACATTTTGCTTACATATCCGAGGAAAAAACATTGCACCAAAGAACAACAACATACATTTGCATAAAAAAATGGAAACAAAAAAATTGGGAAGGGATAAGATTAGGGGCCGGTTAACTTGACTGCTGTGTGCTCACTGTGATTTTCCCATCACTGTTCTCTAAACTTGGTCTTAAATTGGTCAGACTTCACCTCAGGGAAAGTGGAGAGAATCCGGCAGAAAATGCATCTAAATAAAGAATGGGGATTTGAGCTGGGCAGTATATTGTCCGGACTATCCACTTACCTTCTGGATAAAAAGAAGATCATTTATAACAGTGTTAGCAGTGAAAGTGGAGGGGTGCCATTTCGCGATTGATATGCCGTTTTCCCAGCAATGGCCCCAAAGCTTCTAGACAACCTTGTGCAGCCACAGCTTCTGCAGGATGTCTGCGTACAAACAGGAACAACAGACTTCTCAAGTGGTAACCCTTTTGATCTCACTGGTGGAGAACTTTGCAAGACGTTTCAGCAGTGGTAGGTGTTAGATCTAGAGTTCGAGTAGTTGCACGTGTTTGGTAAGGAAAAAAATGTAATTTTTTAAAAATGTATAGGCTTTGTAATTGGAGTGTGTTTTTTTTTTTGCAAGAGCTATAATTTATTGCTTTGATGGCAATTTTTTTTTCTAGTGGAATTAGTTTGGTGTCTGCTGTGTGCACGTGGAGTAAGTGCTATGGCGCCTCAGAGGATTTGTCCCTGCCAAGTGACAGGTATATTTCGGTTGTAGAAAGTTCCTTGTGCAGTTTGCATTGCGATTTCTTTCCTGCTATTTATAGTTCAACAGCCATATTAACTGTTTATTACATACATAGTTGGTTGACCTCCAACTTGAAGCAGAGTACTCGGTTATAGTCAATGTTCTTTTCACTGCTTCCACAGTTTTATTTGAGAGGGTTATGGTTTCCCATAGGCTGACCGCCAAGAAGGTTGTTAGTATACTTTTTAGGTCTCGCCTAGAATTCTAGTGGTCAAAATACTCGTCAAACTAAGGCTTTTTCGTGCGGTTTTCTTCGAGTTCACGTGGCCACAGGCACGCGCTTTTGGGCCATAAACTTTCACGGCCATCTGTTCCCCAGCTCCAGCACCTCCCCTCTCTCTCCCTGCACACAGCCTTACTCCGATTTCTCCTCCCCCTCCCCAGCCAGCTTCCCCCAAGCCGTGTTCCCTCCCACCTTTCCTTTTGGGCCATAAACTTTCACGGCCATCTGTTCCCCAGCTCCAGCACCTCCCCTCTCTCTCCCCGCACACAGCCTTACTCGGATTTCTCCCCCCCTCCCCAGCCAGCTTCCCCCAGGCCGTGTTCCCCCCCCCACCTTTCCTCCTCTCTGTCTCTCTCTCTCCGTACATCCTTTAACTCTGTCCACCTCCTCCTTTATCTCAGCTCGTGTCTTTCTCGCTGATCTCCTTGTACTTTCTCACATGCCATCCCCTGTCTCACGTTTCTCACCGGTTCTGTCCCTTTTCACCTCTCTTTCACCTGTCTCCCACCATTGTTACTGCTTTGTCTGTCCCACCTGGTTGTCTCAATATCGCATACCAATATCTCACCTTTCCTCAGTTTTTCTACCCTTTCTCTGTCCGCATAATTATGGATTTGCCGCATTTTCAGGATAATACACCACCTGCTGCACAGTTTTCAACATAGTTAAAGATCGTGCAGGCAGTTCTGATGAGATTCCTATGAAAAGTTATAGTACGTCAGCATATGTCTCAAAGTCGAGAACCAAAGGCAAAAATTCTCCAAGTTATTATTAAATCATGGGTGCCTCTTAAAACTTGTGCTGCTTCCTCGTGGCTGCTTGCAGGAATTTTATCGATGTTCATCAAATTATCCCTCACACAGGCTTCCCCAGCGTGCGCTCGGCCGGCCTCCCTTCTCCTCCCCCCTAATCACCACCCCCTCCCTCTGCGGCCGTGACTCGCATCTGCTTCTCCTGCCCACCCCCGTTGCGCTCTCCCCAGGCCCCCCTTGCCTACATAACATTTGGTCTTGTGCTGGAGTATCTGTCATCTCTTGCGGTATTCTTTAACCCTCTTCTCCTCCTTTATCTCAGCTCCCGTCTTTCTCGCTGATCTCCTTGTACTTTCTCACATACCATCCCCTGTCTTACGTTTCTCACCGGTTCTGTCCCTTTTCACATGCTTTGCCCTGCTACTCCATAACCTGGTTTTCAACCCTGCTATGCCGAGTCTTGTGGTTCAGTGGACGAATGCAACCACTGTAGCGGCCTGTGTTCACCTCATGGTCACAGGTTCAAATATTGGTGGGTCCACTCAGCCTTTCATCCTTCTGAGGTCGATAAAATAAGTACCACTGAGTTGGTTAACAACAAACATCAGAAATTCAGCGTGAAGATACCCTTCTGAGTGAACGTGTGCTTTAGGAATGCACATACTATGTATGTATGTTTCAGTACTACAATACCCATAAAGCTCTACCAATGTAAATCAGCCCTTAATGTCTGTATTGCCATTTATTCCAGTACTGTGGACCACTTCCAGTTCTGCCAGGGTTTTCCAGGATGGTCTTCAGGCAACAATCCACGAATTGAGTATCAGACCCCACCCGTAGCTGGGTCACTACACCTCCACCCTCACTTACAAAAAACAGTGCTGTCTCACATCCACGCCCCAAACAGCGCAGCCAATACACCCAGTCCCTAACCGCAACAGACCTTTTTATAGTTAAAAACTGGTACAACGCAAAGTGTTGGCAAAGCGCTGGCTCCACAGCGGTCACTCTTCAGGAACTCGAACTCTGCCAGGGCACCTCACTCCTGATCTACACACGGCTCTGACGAGGAACCTCCTTCCTCAGACACACAGAAGAAACACGGGACCGATGCTGTACCCCACCCACACTGCCATGCAAGAGTCAGAAGGCGCAGCAGACACCCAGGACCAACGCTCACATAAAGGTCTCCGATGTACTTGAATCCTGAGGAACATTAGGCAAAGCTCCGCTGACGCACCACACTCACATCGGCACTCAGTACACACAACGTGCTGCTATTGTGCACAACGTGCATTTATAAAGCACATATACATTGGAGCTGAAATCACAGATGTTTATTGTTGTTAATGGCACTCATTTCATCGACCTCGGAACGATGAAAGGCTGAGTGGCACCACCATGACTTGAACCTGCGATCACGAGGGCGAGCACAGATTACTGGCGTGGAGGGATTAATCCACAGGCCCCAGGTCCTGCACTTCACTCCTAACACAGGTTTGATCTTTGCATCTGCCACTAACCCCCCTCCCACCCCCCCCTCTCCCCTCCCTACACACACACACACACACACAGTTATTATTAAATCATGGGTGCCTCTTAAAACTTGTGCTGCTTCCTCGTGGCTGCTTGCAGGAATTTTATCGATGTTCATCAAACCATCCTTCCCACAGGCTTCCCCAGCGTGCGCTCGGCCGGCCTCCCTTTCCCTCCCCCCTAATCACCACCCCCTCCCTCTCCATCACGGCCGCAGGCCGTGATTCGCATCTGCCGGTTCTGTCCCTTTTCACATGCTTTGCCCTGCTACTCCATAACCTGGTTTTCGACCCTGCTATGCCGAGTCTTGTGGTTCAGTGGACGAATGCAACCACTGTAGCGGCCTGTGTTCACCTCATGGTCACAGGTTCAAATATTGGTGGGTCCACTAAGCCTTTCATCCTTCTGAGGACTCCCTCTCCAATCCCTCTCTCTCTCCTCACTCACCTCTCTCTCGCCTCTCTCCCCTCTCCTCACTCACCCCTCTCCTCACTCTCTCCAGGCCTGACTCTCTCCTCCCCTCTCACCAAGGTATTTAGGAACGTTTACAATATTGCCATTATACATAACTTTTATTTCAATATTAATTAATTAACAAAAAAAAGACATTTATATTAGTAAGATATATACATCTAAGTCACGTAAATACTATACATGTGGCATTACAAATGCTATAAGTGTCACATTTGCTGAAGTTAAAAGTATTGGCATTGTAAATCACAAAACATAAATATAAAATTTCATTTACAAAACCAATAGCTCCAACTTTCGTACTGCGAGACCTATTGGCAACGCCAGTGCTTGTTGAATCTTGAGGTGATGAATCTAACATTAGTGTAGATGCAGCAGGACTACCATGTTCAGTTGTTCAAAGTGAGCAAGCAGTGCTGAATTGAAGCCAGGAGCTGAAGGGCTTCTTACCATAAGAGCTGAACCCTGTGTTGCCCTTAACATGGAGAAGTCAATTTAGCACCTCTTTCAGCTGTGTTGCAAGATGCTGAATAGACTCGGAGAACCTTTTGCCAGTCATTTTTTTCCAACTCTTAATCAATAATGGATTTTGGAATATATTGTTGAGCAGACTAATTCATAAGCTGAACAGTGTTTTAGAGACCACTATACACACTAAAGCCCCATTTTAAGCTGCCTAGTTGAGTCCTAAAAATCTTCAGGAAATAAAGCATTTCTAGGTTCTAACCTTTTTGATGGATTTAACAAAGAAGCTAACATTGTCTTTTTATTAGTCGTATAATCCCTTGACAGCAACAGGGATCATGGGCAGCGGTTGACATTTATTTGTGCTACAGATGCCTCATTTTATGGAAAATAGAGCAGCATTGCCTTAATGCCACCCTTGTTGTCTCTTAAAGATTCAGCCTGCCCTTGATCATTTAGTAGATAGTTTTAATGTGATTCATGTTCCAGGTCAAAACGTAACTGTGGACGAGTCTCTGGTCATTTTCAAGCTTGATTAGATGTTTAAAAAGTACATACCCAGCAAGAGAACATGTTATTAGATTTGATTGTCTATGCGGAGTGTCACCGGATATGCATAGTTTCAGGGTCTACTCCGGTAAGTATTCTTCATGTGAATGATCATGTGTCCATCATCTTGGCAAAGCAACAGACTGTCATGAACTGGACAGGAAGAGCAAGCCTGCCCATAAATAAATGCCGGCGAGAGGTTGGGATATGGGCTCGATATGAAAGCACAGTGATGCACATGGAAGCAAATAGGGTCCTGAGAAAGCCAGACTTTGCGCGATCCTGGGATGCCATCCTTGCAGAATTTGAAAGTACAGGCGCAGAGACCGATGGCCAAAAATAGAAGGAAATTCGTCCTGGACTGTTACACCTGCACCTTAAAACCACTCCCCCGCACCCAGAGATTGTAACCACTAGCTAAATAAATGGTTAAGGCCAACACTGGACGACCCTTCACTAATATACCTTTCCCTTCATAGTATCGTAATGCATATCTTGAATTAGGTAAAAGACTTCACTGGCTCTTAACTCCACCTCTGAATTGGGTCCATGCTCCTAGACATTAACCCCTTAGCTGCAGGCGCGGCGAGCGGGCCGTGACGGAGCTGTTCCGTCAGCTGCACAGCCTACCCGAGGCTCGTGATGGAACGAGCATGGGAGGGGTTAATGAAAATCAAATAGTTTCTTACCTGTCGGTATAGTTTTGCACCTTGAAGAATTTTCTGGATTCACATGCTTTGCATTTTTCCGCCATCTAGTGGTTGGGTCCGGAATTGTAGTATTTCTTCTGAGGGTTTTTTTTGTTTTTTTTGGTGGGCATCGACATACCACCATTTGGTGTCCTTCTGCGACGTCACCTTTGGTCGCCATCTTCGTATTTTTTTATTTTTTATTTTATTATTGTTCATTCTTTTTATATATTTCATCCTGTCTCGTCTTTCTGGCGGAGGAGGGTGGGTTCGCTAGTGAATTCAGAAAATTCTTCAAGCTGCAAAACTATACCGACAGGTAAGAAACTATACATTTTGCAGCGTGAATCTTTTCTGGATTCCAATGCTGTGCATAGATTTTGTAGCGGTTTACTAGTCCAGTGGTGGCTGGGTGGAACATGAGCATTGGTTTGTGAATAGATGATGTAAGACATTTTGTCCCACTTGTGCTTCTTTATTCATTTGGATGTCCACACAGTAATTCTTTGTAAATGTGTGTGTGGAAGACCAGGGTGCTGCCATGCAAATGTCCTGAATTGGAGTATTTTCCAGAAATGAGATGGTAGCTGCCTTCTTTCTTGTTGAGTGAGACCTTGGCGCTCCTTGTAATACTTGACCAGCTTGTTTGTGAAATAACTGAATAGCTTGGGCAATCCATCTGGCAATGGTATTTTTGGTTACTGGTGTTCCTAAAAAACGTTTAGTAAAGGAGACAAAGAATTGTTTTGTCTTTCTGACCTCCTTGGTTCTTTCAACATAGTACATGACCGCTCTTCTAGTGTCCAGTATATGCAAAGTTCTTTCTGCTTTTGTCTTTGTCTTTTGCTTTTGAAAGAAACTAGGAATTTGTATCATTTGATTTAAGTGGAATTGTGATACCACCTTTGGCATGAAATGTGGATCTGTTCTCATGACCACTCTGTCACTATGCATTTGAAAGTAGGGTTCCATCAATGTTAGAGCCTGTAGTTCACCAACTCTTCGTATAGATGTGATTGCCACTAAGAAAGCTGTCTTTAGAGTGAGCATTTGTGGAGTTGCTTTATGTAGCAGTTCAAATGGTACCTTCATTAATTGTGTTCGAACTATGTTTACATTCCATGTGGGTGCCATCTTTGGTGGTGCTATTCTTTTTACTCCTTCTTGGAATCTTTTGACCAAATGAGAAGTGAAGAAACTGTTCCCTGTTTCTCCCCTTGGGTATGCTACAATTGCCTCTAAGTGCACAGTTAGGGAAGTGTAGCTTAGGTTATTGTGAAGCAAATGAGTCAAGTACTTTACAAACTGTTCTTGCTTTAGTAATTTTGTTAGTGAGCTGTTTCTTAAGGCACCGCCGCTTGTATCTTTTCCATTTTGCTGTAGAACATTTTCTTGTTGTTGGTTTTCTTGCTTCCCTAAGAACAGCCATTGTACTGTTGGGTAGTTTGAGGTGCGCAAATTCTAAGTCCTCAGGAACCATGCTGCTAAGCTTAAGCTTTCTGGTTCTGGGTGTAGTACCCTTCTGTTTTGCAATGTTAATAGGTCCTGCCTTCTTGTTAGTTTGCGCATTGTTCCCTGAGATATTTCCAATATCTCCGAGAATCAAGTTTGCCAGGCCCAGTGTGGTGCAATGAGAATTATTGTCATGTGATCCATTTTGCATTTGAGGATTACTTTGTGGAGTAGTGGGATCGGGGGAAAAGCGTAAGCAAATATCCCTGACCAGTCCATCCATAGGGTATTCCCCAGGGACTGATAGCACGGTTGCCTGGGTGCGAAGTTTGGGCTTTTTGCATTGTGGGGTTTTGCATATAAGTCTATGGGCCCGATGTAGGTAAATCTGATTTACCGACTCTAGAATACCGAATTTTACGATTCGGTATTCTAGATTCGGTAAATCAGATGTAGGAATAAATTCGGTAATTTTTACCGAATCTGTATGATTCGGTAATTTTACCGAATCGGTATTTACCGATTCGGTAATTGCTATTGATTTCTATGGGCCTTGAGGCCCATAGGAATCAATGTCAATTACCGAATCGGTAAATACCGATTCGGTAAAATTACCGAATTTGCAAGGGGGACAGGGTGTCACTTTGACACCCTGTTGCACCCCTGATTCTGGCTTGTGTGCCATGTGGCACACATACATGCCCTTAGGGCATGTATGTGTGCCACATGGCACAGGTGTACATGGACAGATGTGCATGTACACAGGAATTCGTTATTTACCATGACATAGTATGTCTTGGTAAATAACGAATTCTTAAGGGCCGTGGCACTGTTTTCAGTGCCACCTACATCACAAATTTGCGATTCGGTAAATTTACCGATTCGGTAATTTACAGAATCGGTAAATTTACCGAATCTGTAAATATACCGAATCGGTAAATTTAAGGCCCCCTACATCTGTAACTCCAAATACCGGTCAGTAACGGCCGAAATCGTCCGTTACCGACCGGTATTTGGCCTCCTACATCTGGCCCTATTTGTGGAGTCCCCCATTTTTTTGAAAATCTTTTTGAGTTCCGATTGATTCATTTCCTACTCATGGGATGATGACGCTTGTCTGCTCAGTCTGTCCGCTTCGATATTGTCCTTCCCTTTTAAGTGTATCGCTACTATGTCTATGTTCTTTTGGATTGCCCATTTCCAAATTTCTTGGGCTAGAGTGGAGAGGGCTAAAGACTGAGTTCCTCCCTGTTTGTTTATATAAAACATGGTGGTGGTGTTGTCCATTTGAATCAGTACTTTCTTGTTGTAGATTTGTTTTTGAAAAGCTTTCAAGGCTAATAACACTATTTTCAACTCAAAAAAGTTGATGTGTTTCACTGCATCTTGGGGGGTCCACAATCCTCGCGCCTTGAGATTGTTCATGTGTGCTCCTCACCCTTTTTGGGAAGCATCCGTTGTTATGGTCACTGTTGGGTTTGGTTGTGTCAAAGCTGTGCCCCGTGATATGTTTGTCTTGTTCCACCATGCCATCTCCTGATGAATTCTTTGTGTAACAACCACTAGATCCTCCCAACTCCCTATTGACTGTGACCATTGTTGTTGGAGCCATTCTTGAAAAGGTCTAATGTGTAGACGGATGTTGGGAATTAAATGAATGCATGATGCCATCATTCCTATTATCCTTCCCACTGTCCTCCCTGTCTGATGCCCCTTCTGGTAGAGGTGAGTCTCCTTCAGCAAGGCTAATGTTCTTTTGCTGCTTGGGAATGCCTTCCCCAACACCGTGTTTAAGTTCGCGGCCAGGAACACCTTTACTGTTCTAGCTCTGGTGATGATTATTTCCAATGAATTGAAAACCCCAGGTGAACTAGTGTTTGTATCATCTGTTGTATATGCTGTTTGCAGAGACGGTATGAGCTTGCTCTTACTAACCAGTAGTCTAGATATGGATAGACATGAATTCCCTGTATTCTTAGGTGTGCGGCTATTGTTGCTAGGCATTTTGTGAACACTTTTGGTGCTGATTTGAGTCCGAATGCTAGCACCTTGAACTGACAGTGTGCTTTGTTGACTACGAGCCTTAATAGGTGTTTGTGTTTTTCGTTCATGGGGATGTGCAAGTACGCATCCTTTAAGTCTAGGGTTGCCATGTAATCTCCTTGCTGCAACTGTGGAATCACCTCCTGCAGCGTTGTCATCTTGAACCTTTGTGTCTTAGTATACTTGTTTAGGAACCTTAAGTCTAATATTGGGTATAGTGTCCCATCTACTTTTGGAATTAGGAAGAACGTTAAGTAAATGCCTTTGTTCCTTGCCTTGTGAGGCACCCGTTCTATTGCCTGTTTTGTTTGAAGTTTTTGCACTTCTTCCTGTAGTTGAGATAATTCTTTTCGTGAATGTATCTTTGCTTTTGGTCTTTTGTTGGGTGGTTGTTTGGTTAGTTCTATGCAGTAACCGTATTGTATTATGTTTAACACCAATTTTTCCGCTGTTATTTTTTTTCCAGTCTGCCTCCCACTGGTGTTGTGTGTTGAGTGAACTGTTCGCATACCGGCTGTTGAGCTTGTGCAGGTTGTAATGTTGTGGGTACACTTTGTGATGTTTTCTTTAAGTGTGCCCTTTTTGGAGTGCAGTCACTTGGTGGTAGTTTGTGGACCACCTCTTTGCTGTTGTTGGCCCCTTCCCCGTGGTGCCCACGAAAGGGCTGTCTTCCCTCCTGATACTGCCAGTTTTGTTGTTGGCCCAGCTGTTGAGTTTGGCTTGTTCCTTGGTATGTTTGCTGGTATGCTTGGTGTGAGGTAGCTGGTTGGTGGCCACCTCTACCTGTTGGTCTCCTGGATTCGGTGCCCCTATGCATGCCTCTGAATTGTAGAGCACCCATCGACCTTTTTGTGTCGTTGTCTTTCTTCAACTATTTTTGTTCCTACTGCTGCGATATGGCAAGCCAATCCACCAGCGACACCCAGTTCTCCATGGAGACAACTCTACTGGCGATGAAGTATCATGATCGTATTGTCCAAATTTTGGGACTACCTCGTCTACGAGAATTAAATACCACATGGTTTCTGTCATTCAGACCAATCTGGCAAGATTGCATCTTACCTGTTCTACGCTGCCTGCAATGCGGAGAAGAATGCGTGTTAGGCACATGTCTCACACTCCCATCAGTCATGCCAACGGATGTTGATACTTTGCTTGAACCAGTAACAGCCCATGCACTGTGTTGTCCCCAGCGGCTACCAATTCTGATGAATGCATTCATTGAGATCTCACAGACGCAAATTGCTGACGGTGAGGTACGAGAGGAAACAGGCGGGCAGGTACCATCCATTACGAACATTGCTAATGTGACCAATGCTGAAGGCGATGCTTCACATCTATGTGCGGTTAATCATCTAAACAAGGTAATCCAACTTTCACCTACAATGGTAGACGACTTTTTTACAGAATTAGAAGATTGCTGTTTTCTCCAAACACTAAAACTGACTTTTGATTTAGCACACAGTGTTCTGAGAGACTATGAATTCGACCTTCATTTTTTCAAAACAAGTTCTAAGTTTGGGACTCTCTCTTTTACTATGATAATTTTTTTTTCCAAATTTGTATTTTTCTTTTTTGGCACAAGTAATCTGCTTAAAGTAGAACTATTCATAGAGAACAAGAATTCTTTGAAAAAACTTCTAGAGACAATATTTGACCTTGTCCACATACACAAACATTTTTTATGTATTCTGACATGAAATGGTTTCGGCCTTTTTCTTCTGTATTTACGAGCCATTTCATAAATGTATATTTTATTGATTCATTCAGACAGCGTTCCAAATGTCAACATATATGCTTAGAATGAAACATTGCTTTATATGCGTACAGCACCAATGCATCTTTTATGTGTACATTCAGTTCAAATGCATTTTTATGTATTTCGGGTGGGTTTTTCACACTTCATGTGTAGATATGTTTTAGATATGTTAAACATGTTTAGAATTTTAGTAATGTCGTACATAAGAAAGTGGAGTGGGTGTTGTATGACGTTTTAGATTCCAAATGAATTTTCCCGATTCATGCCCTTATATAGGTACAATTCATGTTACCCTTATATAGGCATAGAAATCAAGCCCTTATTTAGGCATAGCCCATGCTACCCAAATACAGGCATGACTACTTCCATCCGTTCATCAAAAGTCACAACGATTTCTTGAGCAGAAGGGACGTGCCCTAGCCTGAATATTGATTTCTCCAAGAAACTCATTATTATGCATGAACAACTATTCCTTAGGGGTTCATCCATGACGTTCATATGCCTGACTTTACGTCAAAGCTGGCATTCCTAAACACCTTCAAGGTATAAATATACCTTCACTTGCTATAGCAATAGCAAAGCACGGTGTGGTTCGGTGCAGTTTGACTACCTACTTGCCTGACGCAGCTCGCTACAGCAAGTGCCGAAGGAAGCCGACTTTCCAGCTGATGCACTGATTAGAAGCTGTCCTCCTCTGCCGAGAATCCAGCGCCAGTGTTTCTGACTCCGCTTGCGGGGTGTTGGGAAATCGAGTCCGAGACAGAGATACCAACCTCCTTCATTCTAAGGTATGGAGCTGATTAGAACCTAGAGAAACCATTGGCAAAAACTAAACCTATGCTAAAGACCACACTTACTTCTTCCCTGGTACTAGACCTAGGTTAGGTACATTGGGGTAGGCGTATTTTAGAAGCACCAGTTGAGTATTTTAGCCTGTGTTATTTATGTATGTATTTTTATATGTCATAGCACAAGACAATGCTATTACAGTATTATTTTATACTACTGTTTACGCTGTATGCATTATACTTTGCATTCCGTCTAACAATTGTAGCAGTTCACCTCTCTTGCATGAGAAAGAAGACTGTTCAATAAACCCCTTTTATTGAAACGCCTGTCTCTCTATTTTTCTCTGCATCTCTGTAGAAACGAAGCATGTACGAATGACTGAGTAAAATAGTTTTCTATTGTTTCCACGACTCTGAAGATACTTTTTATTCTTGGGAAACAAAGTTGTCATGTTTATGCGGTTGTCAGAATCTAATCCCTTCTTGTGTATTCGAGAAAGTTTCTAGTGACCTCTGAGCTAGCTGGCACTCACAATTAAGTTTAGTATATTCGATAGAGACATACTATGTCACATCTATAGGGTATATTATTCCAATGCGCAGAGCCTATTGGGAATATAGGAACTACACTACAGTATCCCCATCAATAAGGAGAACACCAGAGGGGAGATCCGTTAAAAAGGAACTCAACTTTGGAAGGCTTGTGGAGTGTAGGCCAGGGGGTATGTAACAGGAGCAGAATACTAGTAAGCGCCCCTCCCATCTACCCGCCGCTGCAGCAAAGCAGCCTGGTTCGTCCGCCCACGTGCCTGAGATAACATGGGGCAGGGTGTTGCGTACCAGGATTCCCACCCCTCGTGCCCCGGATGTAAACCCGGGATGGGCTACCATTTTATAACCAAAGCGATCTATGGCCCTACACCTATTCCCCCGTAGGTGTGATTCTTGGATCATGACTACATCGGGGAGTGCCTCTTTAGACGTTATAGAACTAGTGTACGTTTGATGCTATTACCAAGCACATTCACGTTCCAGGTCCATACCTGAATTCTTGCTGGATCAGCCATAATCCCAACATTTTCAGATAATCCCTCGTCCCTGCAGTGTCCCCAGGATCAGACCCCAAGAACTGATGAAGATCGTGGTCTCAAGCAAACTTTCCCACCCCCTTGAACAAACTAAAACAAACAGCCCATCTCCCCCTTCCCTGCCGCCCTAATAGGTGAGACCCCAACCTCCCACCATCCAGACTTGCAGAGTACCTGTCGCCCCAATAATCCTAAAAACAACATTTGTGAGGAACCATGGACTTACAGCCAGCATGACGAACTATGTATCTGTTAACAAAAGTTGCATGCCCACACTGCAAACCTTGAAATAGCACCCACCAGCACCAGTCCACCTGGGTTACCCAACCCCTGTTGCTGTGGACGTATCCACCAGAGTACGCAGGCTGTATAATGTCAGAGTTAATTGAGGGACCGCTGGCCCTCACCACCCAGAAACCTCATTATTCACTGCCCCCCTCCCCATGTTTAAGAACCCGTAAACATTTTGAGATTATTATTGACAATCTATTGCTCTTTGCGTGCTCGTAAATGATTTTGTGCTGTTGCTTTGCTCTCTTCTTTGAAGGAACTAATGGGGTTGAATTGTTAACCAACCCTTCCTCTCCTAGTAGCACCAACATCATTATTATTGCCTCGTATACTTCCCAGTACTGAATGCAGAGTGCCCTTTGTTTCTACGCCTGGTACCAATTCTGTTTTTTTGACATAGAGAAGTTGTTCCCAGCATAGGAGGTGGCCCCTACGTATGCATAGAAACCCATTTTGGGAGTCGGGACAGTCTGAAGAAGCAAATATCCATTGGGGGAGGGATACCTAATTAACCCTGGATGCAGCAGACCATATGAAGTATGCCCCATGAAGGACGCCCTTATTACTAAGTTTGATTTAAACCTGGAAAAATATCACCTGAAGTTCAGGAACAAACAGAAGCAGTCACACGAGTCATGGGTAGATTTTGTGGATTCTTCCAGTAAGGCACTGGATGGTTGGGTGAAAGGCAGCAAAGAAAATTAGTATGGTGGGCGGTATGGTTTGGTTATGAAGAAGCACATTCTAAGTAATAGTTTTACAGAGTTGCGCCAGCCCTCAATAGACACCAAATTCACTGTGCACCAAGAGCTTGGGTAGGAACCAGATCTCTGGATAAGCACCAGAGTGTCAAAGAATGTACCAGGGAGTGATCACAGGAAGGGTGGTTCAGGTGCCCCTCTTCAGAAGGAAGGGAAGGCTATGTTAACAAACAACAATTCCCGATAGGGAAGGGGAATGAGAGCACATTGCTTCACCTCCCAGCACAGTTCACCCCTTAGCATCCTGGTAAATGCAGTTAAGTTTAAATGCTTACTTGAAATGTTGCTGAAGTGTTTCACCAAAGTTGGTGCATGTTAGTGCTGGTAATCTCTAGGCACATGTGATTCTGGATATTATCCTTCATCAGCAGAGATAAAAACAAAATTTATCTGGGGTTGCTGCGAAAGCTGCCACAATCCTCTCAGGTCTCTGTACCTCTCCCTGGCACACAGGTGAATCTTCAAGAGCTGGTCAGTTCAGTGGCTCAAGGGACCCTTTTTTAAACAGAAGGGGGATGGGAGCACACAGCTTCACCTCCCGGCACAGGTCACCCCTTAGCATTCAGGTTAATACACTTCAGTTTAAATGCTTACTTGAAATAGTGCTGAAGTGTTTCACCAAAGTTGGTACAGGTTAGTGCTGTTAATCTCTAGACATACGTTTCTGGGTATTATCCTTCATCAGTAGAGATACAAACAATATTAATCTGGGGTTGCTGAGAAAGCTGCCACAATACTCTCAGGCCTCTTTACCTCTCCCTGGAAAACAGGTGCATCTCCAAGAGCTCTTCAGCTCAGTGGCTCATGGGAGCCTTTTTGAACAGAAGGGGGATGGGAGCACACTGCTTCACCTATCTGCACAGTTCATCCCTTGGCATCCTGGTAAATGCAATTCAGTTTAAATGCTTACTTGAAATGTTGCTGGAGTGTTTAGCATGATGGGCTGTACGGTTTGGTTATGAAGGAGCACATTCTAGGTAAATGTTTTACAGAGTTGCGCCAGCCCCCAATAGACACCAAGCTCACTTTGCACTAAGAGCTGGGGGAGGAACCAGATCTCTGGATAAGCACCAGAGTGTCAAAGAAGGTACCCCGGAGTGATCACAGGAAGAGTGGCTCAGGTGCCCCTCTTCTGAAGGAATGAGAAGGCTAGTTTAATACAGACGAATTCCAGATAGGGCCCCAAAAGATGTTTGAGGGTAAGGATTCCCAGATCTCTTCAGAGCACAGAAAGAGAGGTTCTGATAGGAGGAAGCCAAGGGGGACCCTTTCACCCGTCATGGCATTATAACTCTCTCCTGTATGACCCAAGAGAGGAGAATCTGTGTAATCCAGTGTACGAAAGTACCCCTTTTGTATGGTCAACCCTACACTTTTTTCTCCAATGCTGATGGTAAAAAGTCTGAAAGTGCACTGGAGCCTGCTAATCAGGCCCAAGTGCCAATGCTCTCTCCCTCAAATATGATGAATGTAAATTGGTAACCCCAAGTGGAAGAGGGCTGTAAAATTAACTGGCATTCAGAAAAAAACTGAACACCTGGCTATTTTCTGTAAACCGCTAATGGGCTCCGTCTTTTACCACAGCTCTCATCGTCAGCACGGGGAAGCCTTAGAGTAGCCTTGCGCTATATAAATCCCAAATCAAATGAAATCAAGGACTTTAACCCCCTTATAAGTCTTTGGTAAGTGGTACTAAGAGTACCCCGGACATGGGAGTTAAAGGGGTCATCTGAAGCACTGAATGTGCCACTTTGAGTGATCAAAGTAAACAGATGAAAGGAGTCCTGCCATTGTAGACTGCATGGGCAGCTGAAACTCCGCAAACTCGACTTGGCCCTCACCGTGTGTGGCAAGGCTAAAGAACTATTTTTAATATATCCCAGTCACCCCTAAGGAATGCCCCCTGAGCCCAGGAGGCAGGGTGCATTATATTACAAGTGTGGACATATAAGTGCAAGCTTATATGTCACTACATTAGCCTATTTCCATTAAGGGCTAATATAAGTATTCAGGGGGCCATAGGATAACATGGGCTGGCATCCGGCCACCCCGAGGTTGCCGGCTCTATTATGGTCCCACTACCAAACAATTTGTCTCATCAAATCCAACTTTTTCCCCAAAGTCAGATCTAATATGACATGCAGCCAGGTGGGCACCTTAGAAGTTGCCCACCAGGTTACCCCAGCCTTTCCTGGGCCCTGGCTGGCAGTCTGCTGAGACAGGAATCTCTAACACCCTGCCAGAAGACATGAACTCTCCCAGGAGTCAGAAATAAAGGCTTGCCTGGGTGGGAGGTATCATATCCCACCCAACAGGATGGCTAATGAAGTGGCATATCAAAGCTGTGAGCTTCAAAGCTTTTTCCCAAAGTCAGATTTAATGTGACATGCACCCAGGTGGCTACCTGAGAGGTAGAAAAGGGTAGAAAAGGTGGCACACAACCCTGGATGTGGTCACCTCAGTGGCGGATTAGCCACAGGGGCCACTGACTACTAGCATCCACACCCCTAACACCCTTAAAACTAGGATTTAAGGGGCACCCCTGGCATCAGAACCTCAAAGCCACACCAAGACAGCTCTGACATGACCAGTCTTATGATCACTGATGGAGGACAGGAGGAAGAAAGTGAACGCCTCCCTGACCTGCTGCTACGTAACCCAAAAGATGGTTCAGTGGAGGGTGTTGTCTTCTCAGACTCTTTCAACGCACAAAATTAGACTGATTGCAGACATGTCCTAAACCAGTTTGCTGAGATTTTCTTTCACCTCTGATCAGACAGCATGGTGTCCATGATGTGGGCACAGGTTACAGCTTACCTGTCAAAAACTAGATTTATAGACATTTTGAACAAGTCAAAGTCTGCATCAAAGCTGAGGTCAGCAAGATGCTACAGCTGGGGTCATAGAAGCCTCTGAAAGTCTCTGAGCTATCTGAGTGGATTACAGGGGTCTAAATGCAGTCACTAAAACTGATGCACATCCCATAACAAGAGCAGATGAGCTTATTGACAAGTTAGATGCAACTACTTTCTTAAGTACCCTTGATTTAACATCAGAGTATTAGCAAACTGTGCTCCCCCCCATGAAGCAAAGGAGAGATCTGCTTTTTTTAACCCAGAAGGCCACTTTCAGTTTAAAGAGAAGCATTTTGGGTTGGAAAATGCCCCAGCCACTTTCTAAAGGTTGGTGAATCGAGGTTGGTCAGGACAATTTTAGTGCAGCATATCTGGATCATGTTGCTGTATTTAGTTCAACCTGGGATAATCACCTGGTCAACCTATGGAAAGTACTACAGTCCAGTGCCCTCTCCCTCAAATATGATGAATGTGAATTGGTAACCTCAATTCGGCAGGACTTTAACCCCCCTATAGGTCCCTTGTAAGTAATACCAACTTAGAGAATATCCACCTGGTTGCCCCAGTCTTTCCTATGCCCTGACTGGTAGCCTGCAGCTGCTGCCTCTGAGACAGGAACCTGATCCCCTGCCTGGAGGTGTGAACTCTTCCAGGAGTTAGAAACAAAGGCCTGCCTGGGCAGGAGGTGTCATCCCCCCTGACAGGATGATAGTGAAGTGACATATCAAAGAGGTGAGCTTCAAAGCTTCAACCTCCTCTGATATGCAAGTAGGCTTCCACTCAGAGGAAGAAATGCCAGCCCCGCCCCAGGTACCTTTGCAACCCAGGCAGGTGGGAACATTCGGTAGTCAGGAGGCATAAATCCCCAAAAGGCTAGCCACACCCCTAGGGTAGGCTACCAGGTCTGTACAGCCGAGGAAGGGTTCTGCCATATCAAAAAGTGGCAGAATAGAGGGTTCTGGGTAGAAAAGCTGGCACACATTCCCAATTGTGGTCACCTCAGGGGTGGATTAGCTGCTGAGGCTAGTAGCTTATTGGCTACTAGCACCCACACCCCTAATGACCCAAAATCTAGGATTTAAGGGGCACCCCTGGAATCAGAACTTCAGATTTGACGAAGTTGCAACAAGAGAGAAAGAAGAGACCCTTGTTTGCGACTTCAGGACCATATACAAATTAAAGGCGCAATATCCTGCACCTGTGGCAACCACCCTGCAAAGGTAGCACTTTTAAACATTGTGTACCCCGTTCTGTGAGGCATGGGACGCTCACGGTGCAGTGTCTTCTTCTGAAAATTGTATTTATTTCTCAGTCCTTTTTCTATTTCTTTCTTTTTCTCCTTTCATTCGCTACTCCACTTCCTTGGATCTTTCTTTTCTTTCCAGACTTTTTTCCATCTCAATTCAATTTTTCTTCACTCTCTCTTGCTTTCTCTCCTTTCTCATTCTTCCGCTCTTTCTTCCTATGCCTTCTTTTCTTTGCTACATTCTTTCTGCCTTGCCTTTTTCTTTCTCTTTTGTTCTTTTTGCTTTACTTTCTCTATTTTTTATGTCTTCTCTTTGCATCCTCTACAGTTCTCTGTTCTCTTTATTTCCTATTTCGGTTTCTTTCTACTTTCTTTTTTCATGCTGTTCCTTTTTTCTTTACTTATTTTTCTTTTCTTCTTCCTCACATTTCATCCACTCCATTTTGTTTTTCTTTATATTATTATTATTATTAAATTTTATACCGCGCACGGTTACCCAGGGGCATCCCAGCGCTTATAGAACCAAGGGCAGGCAACTAATGGAAGAAGAGAAGCTGCGTTTATTCTGGAAAGAGATGCGTTTTCAGATGCTTTCGGAATCTGAGAAGATTAGGTTCGGAGCGTAGTGCGAGCGGGAGGGAGTTCCAGGCGCGCGCTGTGAGGACAGAGAAACTCCTGCCCCCTGAACGGGCTCTCCTAATTCTCTTTGTCTGAAGGAGATGTTTATTTTCGGAGCGTAAAGCTCTTGTGGGCTTATAGGGCCGGATCATGTTCTTCAGGATAGCTGGTCCTTGCCCCTGTTTGCTCTTATGGGCGATGCAGAGGGCCTTAAAAGTAACTCTCTCCCTAACAGGGAGCCAATGGAGTTCTTTTAAAGCAGGTCTGGCTGACTGCCTGGCCGGAACATTCCGCAGCAGCCTTGCTGCTGCGTTCTGCACTTGTTGCAGGATCTTAAACGTTGACTCTGGCGCTCCGAGAAAGAGTGCATTACTGTAGTCCAGGCGAGAGATGATTAAGCCTTGGACTAACAGCTTCCGGGAGAGTTCTGGCAGCAGGGGGAGAACCTTGCGGGCCGACCGGAGCATTCCATAACACACGCCAGCGGTCTTCTTGGCGTGTGTCCTAAAGGACAGATCCGGCTCCAGCCAGACCCCCAGGCTCTTAATCTCCTCCTTTGGGTCTGGCAGGGTGCCCATACAATTGGGCCAGCTGCTCGCCGAGAGGGCAAAACTGGACTGGCCCAGGATCATCAGCTCTGTCTTTGATCCGTTCAATTTGAGCGATGTCCTGGACATCCAATCGAACACCTCTCTTAAGCAAGAATGGAGCGCCTCAGGTTGTTTCTCAAGCTGTGTCAAACTCACCACAAGCTGAGTGTCATCCGCGTAGCTTATGGTCTTAAAGCCAAACGGAGACACCACATCCTCCAGGGGTGCCATGTATACGTTAAATAACGTGGGGCTCAAGGATGAGCCCTGGGGCACCCCGCACTGAAGTGGGAGGGGGGGAGATTTTGCGTTTCCTTCCCAGACCTCGAAGGTGCGCCCCTCCAAAAAGGAGGCCAACCATTCCAGGGCCACTCCAGCGACACCAGACTCAGCTAGACGTTGTATCAACACCCCATGGTTGACGGTATCGAAGGCCGCACTGAGGTCCAGGAGGATCACTGCCACTGACCCCCCTGCATCCAAAGTGCTCCTGGCCTCTTCCACCACTGCTAGCAGAGCCGTGTCAGTTCCATGGCCCGGTCGGAATCCCGTCTGGGAGTCCCTCAACCGCCCATTCTCCTCAAGGAAGTTGGATAGCCGACGGTTCGCTAGCCTCTCGGCGATCTTACTAACTCCTGGTAACAAGGAGATGGGCCTGAAATTGGCCAAATTTTGCGGGTCCAAGCCAGGCTTCTTCAGAAGCGCTTTAACAACCGCACTTTTCTAATCAGGCGGCACAGTCCCATGAGAGAACGAAAGATTGACCAAATCGGTCAAGGGTTCTCCTATCACCAATGCGGCCTGCTTTAAGTACCGCATTGGGACTGGGTCCCGCGGTGAGCCACTTTTCAGATTCCCGAGGACCTTCAGTACTTCACCTGAAGACACAGGGCCAAAAGACGTCAGTAGATTTTCCGGCATGCTGAGGACCTCAGAAAGAGCCGCTGATCCCATCATCACAGGGAGAGAACTAATAATAATATCAATTTTGTTCTTAAAATAGGTGGCTAATTCCAAACATTTTTCCTGAGGTCTGTCATAGACAGGAGTGAGCTCAGGCGGTTTAAGAAGCTCCTTCATTACTAGGAAAGCTTCCCTAGATGAGGACACAGCCTGATTTACTCTCTCCCCATAGAAGGAGGCCTTAGCGGTGCGTATAGCACGTTTGTATATTCTTAGTTCCATGCGATATTTGTCCCTGTTATCTGTCTCCGGGTTCCTCCTCCATCGTCTCTCCGCACGTTTACAGATCTGTCTCAGAGTTCTGAGCTCAGAGGTGTACCATAGAGCAGACCCCAATCTCTTGTCCCTAATAAGCATCTTCTTAAGTGGAAGCACATGATCCAATGCATTGGACAACCAATTTCTCACTGTGGCGTCTGCAGTTACCGGGTCATAACCCTTCTCAGGCTGGGTGCCCTCAAGGCGGGCGTTCCAAGCCTCTACAGGGAGCCTTGACCATGCCCTGTCGATTCTAAATTTCCTGAGAGGGAGGGTGTCATCACACTTAACTTCCCAGTTAGCCCTAATCAAGAAGTGGTCGGACCAGGGAAGAGCAAGGGGAGGCATAGCGGATATACCCGTCGTGTTCGTGAAAAAGGGGTCCAGGAGATGACCTTTAACATGTGTGGCCCCAGTATTTATCAATTTCACCTGTAGGGCGCTTAACTCGCTCAACAGGTTGGTTGCCATTGGATCAGTAGTTTCATCAAAATGGCAATTGAGATCTCCCAGCAAAATGAACTTGGACGAGACCGCAGCCAGGAGGGTGGTAGTTTCCATTAATGATGATGTGAAATCACCCACACTCCCAGGGGGCCGGTACACCAAAAGGCCTGTCAACGTGCAAGTAGGGGAGAACTGAAGCGAGAATTGGTAGCTCTCACAGTCTTTGACCCCTGCCTCACGTGCCTTACAACCCAGTGACTCCTTATATATAATGGCCAGACCTCCCCCTCTCCCTACGCCTCTGTCAAGATGGTAGATCAGATATCCCGGTGCCAGCGCTGTTACTACGTCCGGACCCGAGGTGTCAGATAGCCAAGTCTCAGTAAGGAACAAGGCATCAACCTTGTGGTCCAGTAGTAGGGAGTTGATCTCTGTAGCGTGGCAAGGGAGAGACCTGCAATTAAGCAGGGCAAGCCGACGCAAGGTAGTGGGGGTGGCTTCTCCTAAATCTGGTTG
Source organism: Lissotriton helveticus (assembly GCF_964261635.1). Taxonomy (NCBI): domain Eukaryota; kingdom Metazoa; phylum Chordata; class Amphibia; order Caudata; family Salamandridae; genus Lissotriton; species Lissotriton helveticus. The sequence goes on from NC_136067.1 coordinate 1,370,096,224, forward strand.
GCATACTCTACATCCCCTAAAGCGCTTTCCATCTTTAGCAGTATAGCAGCATCTGTCATATTTCGGTATTCTGTAAGATAGGAGAGCATCCTTCGTATACCTGATCCTAATAGATTGTTGGGGGCTCACATCGGGCATAGCAACTGGCCCTGGTCCCGTCTGGGCCCGGACGGGCACAGACGGGCTTAACTCTGGCGAAACTCCGGCGCATATCCGGCGCGTCCGCTGCGCGGAGCCATGAGGAACTGTTTTTATAGGGCGACTAGACCGCTCGGCGAATGTGACCCCACCTAAGATGGCCGCCAAAACCAGATCGAGCCCGGGACCTAGTCGATTACAGCACCCAGGGATCGGGGGCCGGGGGAGATGCCCAAATGAATTCTCAGCCCAAACGAGGGTAGGAGCGTTCAGTGGCAAATTCTAAAATTCTAAAATAGATTTTAAAAGTTCAGTATTTTAGTTCCTAAATATCGTGCAAATGCAGGGGGGGGGGATCAGACACAAAGGGTAATTATCTTTCTTTCTCTGTTGTTTTCCTTTACCTTATGTATTTCTTTCCTACTTTCTTATTCCTTAGCTATAATTTTCCTCTTCTTACTTTTTTGCTTCTTTTATCTTCCTTTATTTCTTGCTTCCTTTTTCTGCTGCTTTCTTTTTCTTTCTCCCTTTTATTTTTCTGCTTTTCTTTTTTCCACTTTCTTCATTTTTCTTCCTATACTCAATTCTATTGCTTGCATTTGTTGTCTACTCTTTTCCTTTTATTCCTTTCTTTTATGATCCAGTCTCCCCATTGATGATACGATTAGTGAGACAATGCTGTGGTGCTCACTGGAACATAACTGGGGGTACTTGAGCCATGGTGTTTAACCTATGTAACCTTTTGGAATCCTTATGTTGGGAAGTGGCCCAAGAAAGCTTTGAATGATCAAAAATAGTTCTCACTATAGAAAAGATTTGAGATTGAGACCATTGGTCTAGAGAATAATAATAACCCTCACTCCCCGAATCACAAAAAGACATTTCTAACAGGGATTGCCTTTCGTTACCGCCCTAGATCGAGACTAGTAGGTTGATGGGCTCACATCCCTGTCGTAAAATACAGGGTCTCTGAAACCATTAATAATGGAGCACATTTGAATGGCTGAATTAACAAACAACCAAGTTCTTTCAAAACAGGTAACCGCAAAAACAACAAATTGCACCAATGCCAACTTGTCCTCAAGCCCCACGACCCAAACGGAAAAAGGACAATTTCAAACTTATGCCAGTGGAAGGAAGAAAAACCCACAGGCCCTCAGCAAGGGGTCTGCTTATTACCTACATGGGTGCACCATTCCAACATACAGTCAAACCCTTCCATGATGATGGCAACTAAATACTGCAAACATTTTTTAACTGGTCAGAAGAATCACAGCCACTGGAGGGGCACGGATGACTCCCAGGGAACCCATACCTTGAACTACAGTATTACAACAAAAGTTATGTATATTTCTGTGGTTATGTAGGATCCCTACCATGGGTAGTCTCACCCTTGAGTACTACAGAGAAACTGCAGAGTCAAAAGAGCTTCACTATTGGGGAACTACTTCACCTGCGTAAGGACCTCTCATACGTCACCTACATTTACACTAAACAGAACACCAGCGTCCCACTTACACTGCACATTGCTCTTTTACATAACATATAGGATCAGCACATGACGACAGTCGGCTCCAAAGCATCAGCCAGGTTATGTAATGTCTGCTCATTGAGCCCACACGTAGTAGACGCAGATAGACTGTAGGAAGTAGCTCCCGAGAAAGCAATATGCCAAATACACCTCTAGCTTTGTAGGATAAGGGCCAAGATCAAACCCAACAAGATGGAACCACACAGGGTAGTCAAAAATCTAACCCAATAAAACACCAACTCAACAGCGCTATACATATTCACTGAACTCATTGATACCCAAATCAAGCCGGACAGAATGTGTAGGAAGGGTACCACATGGGAAGATATCCCTTGGTCCTGAGATTTCCCAAGGAAGAGATTTTTTGAGGTAACAAAGCCCCCAACTTAGTGCACAAACACATGCGGACCGAGAGTGGCGCTAAGTGTATTCGGGCGGTCTTTTTAAACAAGTGGCCTCCCGACATTGCATTCCTGTGTAGGGCCGTCCAGCTCAGGGATAAAAAGGGGAATGGTTTGCATGGGGGAGAGTTTAATGAAAGTATGATTAACCAGTGTCAGGAAATCTGGGACACCGAGCTGGGTGGATACACTTGGCTAGGAGGGAAAGGTCAACTCGAGTGTATGGTAACTTACACTGTATGCCTTATGTTTCAGAGGGAAAAGAATGCTTCTGATGGGCATGATTGCTAACTGAGGAGTGATACTACATATTCTGGATTTGCAATGATCCACACTTATGGATTTTTATTGCCAGTGCAGCAAGCACCTGAAGAGGACTGTGTTCCCTGGCCACGCTGCACACCAGACCATGGTCATCTCTGAGGAAGAGCTAACAGACTTGTACCAGCACGCGTTAGGTAAAAAGACCAACTTGCATCATCAAACTTGTGAAAGGAGAGTGGCAGACTATTTTAGGTGGGCTCACTTCATAGACATTCCAGAAGAATTTAGGCTGTTCATGGAAGCACCGCTGGGGGCAAGGGAGTCAATACCCTTTTTCACCCTGCAGACAAAAGCAAATTCATGCTGGCTGCAAATTACCCAGTGAGAAATGCACAAAATGATGAACAGCACCGAGCTCAGACTCAATCCGATCAGGGAAGAAATGCGAGCCATCCGTAAAGCAGCACCGTTATGTACTGGACTTAATGAAGGCAATGGCGGGAGGGTGCCAAGATCTATCTGCTGCAGGAAACAACATGGACAATGGAACACTGACGTTTGCCATCCAAGCACAGCATAATCTACAAAGAAGCATGTGTGAAGAGGGAGATGCCCCTGAGCAGGAGTGATTTTCAAATTGGTTCTCCTGGCACCCATGATGGGTATCCAGTTTATGTAAAATCACTGTTGCCAGTTTTCAGTGTTTCTATTGGTATGCAGGGTTATGCAACTGGGGACTACCTGCTGTGAAAACACACTCCTCAAACTTGATAGAATGCAAGCAATTAAGGAGGTAGTGGTTGTCAATGGCAACCTTAAGGCCCCAAGTACAGTAACTTTCAAAATGCATAGGTTAGGTAGTGTAGCTGAAAAATCAATTAGAACGAGGAATGTTCATATGGAAAAAGTTGCATACATGTATGAAAATTATATATTGTCTTTATGAACAGATTCGCCCATTGTGAACTCTAATCCACCTCAACTCGCAAATATGTAGTTAGGCAGACCCTGAGACCTAGGCCTGGGAATTTCTGATGGATGGGTCACAGGTGGGAGGGTGCTTAGCTGGCAGCAAACAATCAGGCAGGAAACTCTTGATCGATCCTACAGATAGGCACAGTGACAATACAATGGTCAGGGGAGATTGCCCCAATAAAGCACACAAGGGGTATGCACGCTCCTATAAACACCATCAAATCAGATGCCACATGAGTTAGGAACACACAGCCAATTAGGACCCAGCACACGTAGTGATCACGGGCTCCCCATGCCTGACAGCTGGACACGTTTCCCACTAGCCAAACTGTGCCCACATGAGGTCCTAGACCCACCTGTAGTAACCATTAATTCATGACTCAAAAGGCAGTAACCAACATTTCTCATTATATATGGTATGCTGAAAACCTTTAAGACTTGTCATAATTTTGTATATAAGAAAAACACAAACCAAATATAAACTAAGACAGTCCTCAGACCTAGTGCCTTAACTGTCTCCCGGCCGAACTGTGTAATTAAACAAACTGTTCCTGTTGTGCCAAACGCCTCTTGCCCTCTGTTTTTTCTAAGGAATTCTAACTCCAGCAACAACAACACTGCACCTGGGCCCTATGAGACAGGTAAAATTCAACTGATTGTTGGAGCCTGGCCCTGGGACCTGCTACACCCCTACACTCAGTGGCTTCCACTAAATCGACCAGCAAGTGACCAATTGTCACTAGCGCATTTTGCCATTGACCGCAGTGTTATCATTTTGTAACTTTTAAATGCAACGATTTATTTTTCTCTTAAAAATCTATAACTGGTTATACTCGTCCAATTGTTTTCATTTAGGTGTCTAAAATGATATCAAAATCTGCTTTTTTTTAAAAAAATTGGTGTTGCTTTTCTTTTGAATTGTGTCAATCACTTATCGTCCATGTTGGTACTCTAAAATGCTTAACACGTGTTCCTTTACTACAGCCCGACAGCTCTATGCCACACTACAAGGACTGAGCTATAGAGGGCTATAGACGGCGCATAGCTCACCCTCTCACTGTCCGAGGATGCCTCGACCACCAAAGCCAACTTCCACAGATGCATCGTGAAAGTTGCAGACTGGATGAAGGCCAACTGTCTCAAGCTCAACATAGACAAGACGGAAGTGCTCATCTTTGGGAACAATCACTTACCCTGTAAAGACACATGGTAGCCAGTGGAACTCAGCACACCCCCGCACCACCAGACCACACCTGCAACCTCGGCATCATCCTGGATAGCTAGCTATCAATGAAGAAACAGGTCAACACTTTATCATCCGCCTGCTTCCATACCCTTCACATGCTTCGCAAGATCTTCTGGTGGATCACGAACAGCGTCAGGAAGACCGTCACTCAAGCCTTCATCACCAGTAGACTGGACTAAGGAAATACACTCTAAATAGGAATCACAGCACACCTCCTAAAAAGACTCCAGACGATACAGAATGCAGCAGAAGGACTTATACTCAACCTCCCCAAAAGGACATACATAACACCCCACCTCAGGAACCTACACTGGCTCCCGATTCAGAGAAGATGCCAGTTCAAGATGCTGACCCACGCCTACAAGGCCCTGAACAATGAAGGACCAACATACATCAACAAACGCTTGACCTTCCACCAACCAACTAGACACCTCTGATCAGCATCCCTCTCCCTCACAAACATCCCACGCAGCCGCCAACAGTGGAAGTCACTCTTTCTCACACATGGCAGCCAAGGCCTGGAACAACCTCCCCCTCCACCTCAGGACTGCTCCACTGCTCCAGCAATTCCAAAGAGAGCTAAAGACCTGGATGTTCGAATAATCAAACCACCATCTCCAGTGCCTCGAGACCCTTACGTGCGATTTGCCATGCTCTATAAATGTCTGATTGATGGATTGATTGAATGATTGATGGATATATTAGTGTGAATCCCAAGGACCTACTTGGGGTAACGTGAAAGTATTACATAGTGAAGCCTCACTGCATAATACTACACTTTCCTACACCCAGGAAGCAACCTTAAGATGGGAACTCCATAGGGGTGCCCAGTATAGCCTGAGGTGGGGGTATTGAGGGAGATAGAGTAGAGCTTGCCCTGGTGTCCCTTAGTTGGAAGGTGGATTTGGATGGTAAGCTGGTGATTCCGGAGGGTGGTAGCAGTCATTTCCAGGAGGTCACAGCGAACAGGGTCCCTGTTCTATGGGATACCTGTGACGTCTAGACGATGGTGGTAGCAAGTCTGGTTTCTTTAGATCAGTATCTGCCAGGACTGGTCTGTATGGTGACCGAAGTAAATGGGCAGGAGGGGTAATGCCCAGAGGAGGGCCACTGTCAGTCCGTAGATGGCCATTCACTGCATCCTTGGTAATAAGCTCCCACTGGTGAAACAAAGCCGGAAGGTGGGGTCACCCAGGGCACTCTAAAAACACAAATTTTTGGGTGTACTGTCTAAATGGAGAGTACGGTAGCCTAGACAAAAAGTAAGAGTCAGAGGTGGATGCTTTTCACAGTGGAAGGACCAGTAGGTTAGGGGATACCTGTACTGAAAGGAGCACACCAAGACTGTCCCCGGTGAAGCCACTTCTGACCTGGACCTGCTGCCTGCGTCGTCACAAAGACAGAGGACAGGAGATTTGCACCAGGCACACCTATACATGAAACATACAGTGGGTCACCCTTGTGAAGTATTGTGTGCCCACTGCAAGACCTGGAATGCCGTGCACCTGTTCAGTCTTAGGGTACAGACCCTGAACTGAAAGGCCATCTACAGGATGTCACCCCAAGATGGTGGACGAAAGAGTGGAAGGACGTGTCTCACACCTCAGGGTGAGGACCCCACTGAGATAAACCTAAGAGGAGACCTCAGAAGAAAGTTAGGGTGGAGGGGAGCTCCATGCGTTTCCCAAGGCTGGAAATGAGGCCTACCCAATGCCCCAGATTGGAGCCTCCACCTGGCAGTGGATGGCCAGGGTCTGGTAACTGACACTCGCAGTTGTAGGTAGCATCTCCTAATTGCTTGCTTTAATCGGCAGAGCTGGCCCTCACCAGGGGACAGAAGTCTAACAGAGGGCAGAATGGGCCACATCACCTTGTTAACCAGTGTGGTACTGTCCGCATACTAGGAGGAACCTGTAAGCAAGCTAAGGCTTATCGCCTCACAGGTAGAGTTAGCAGGTGAGGAAAACGTTCACTGTGGACAGGGTTAGCGGCTAGGGTAGATGTTGACAGAGAGGGTACAGGTAGGTTCAGAGGGGCACAGAACAGACAAGTGACTCTGCAGAGATGGAAAATTCTCAATGTTCTATTGCCTGAGCAGGGAAGCCCATCAAGGGGTTGATTTGCCTACCCTAGCCTGTGGCTCGGCGAAGCCTGTATAAGAAATCCCCCTTTTATATGTGGTGAACTTAGATTTTTTGCTGGACCCTATATTTGTGCTGGCTTTGGAACTCTGTGCACCTTTCCCTGCTAACCAGTGATAAAGTGCCTATGCTCTGCCTTTAAACATGTTCAAAATGGGATATTACTCATTTGTATATTTAATTTACCTATAAGACCTTAGTATATGGCATATGGTGTACCCAGGGCCTGGAAGTTAAAGGCCACTTTCACTGCAGCACCTATTGTGCCATCCACTACATTTAATCAATCAATCAATCAATCAGGCTTTATAAAGCACAGCTAATCACCCGAAAGGGTATCCAGGCACATGCAGGTCCCAGAGGATTATTCGAACAGCCAGGTCTTCAGTGCCATTTGGAATTCCAGAAGTGAGGTGATGGTCTAGAGGGGCATGGGGAGAGTGTTCCAGGTCTTTGCTGGAATGTGGTAGAAGGAGCGTCCTCCACTTCTGCTTTTGTAGATGCAGTAGTATGGGCAAGTGAAAGGGAGTCGGAGAGTAGTCTTCCTGATAGTTGGTGGAAGTTCAGGCGGTGGTTAACGTAGGCAGGTCCTTGGTTGTGTAGAGCCTTGTGTGAGTGGTTCAGAAGCATGAATTGGCATCTCTTCAGTATGGGGAGCCAGTGCAGTTTCCAGAGGTGGGGTGTGATGTGGGTTCATCGGGAAAGGCAGACGATGAGTCTGGCTGCAGCATTCTGTATGTTCTGAAGTCTCTCTATGAGACATGCGGTGATTCCTACGTAGAGTCCAGTCAGCTGGTGATGACGGCTTGTATCATGCAGTGTCTGGTGTAGTAGTAGACACTAGGAGATCTTGCGTAGCATGCGCAGAGTGAGGACGCAGGTGGAGGAGACAGCGCTGATCTGTGATTTCATGGTGAGCTTGTTGTCAATGATGATTCTGAGGTTTAAGCGTGATTGGAGAGAGTGGGTGCGGGTCCTAGATCTGATGACCATCAGGAGTTGTTCTATGTGTCGCTGCTGTTGCCAAAGATCAGTACTTCTGCCTCATCTGTGTTTAGCTGCAGGCAGTTGTCCTTCATCCAGTCGGTAACGTTTGTCATGCATCTGTGGAAGTTGGTTCCGATTGTGGTGGGGTCGTCGGTGAGTGAGAGGATGAGTTGGGTGTTGTTTGCGTAGGAAATGATGTTGAGACAGTGGGATCTGACTTTGTTGGCCAGCGGAGTCATATATGCATTGAAGAGCATGGGGTTGAGCCCTGAGGGACACCGCAGGTGATCTCCTTGGGCTCAGAAGTGAAAGGTGGGAAGTGGGTCCTGTGGGTTCTTCCGGTGAGGAAGGAGATGATCCATCTGAGCGCGTCCTCCTGGATGCCGAGGTGGAGTCTTTTGATCAATGTGTGGTGGGATACGTTGTCGAAGGCTGGTGAGGATCAAAGCTGCTATTTCTCCTCGGTCGAGGAGGCTTCAGATGTCATCGGTGAGTGCAATTAGGGTGGTTTCTATGCTGTGACTAATGTGGAAGCCAGACTAGGAGGCGTCGAGTAGCTGGCTCTGCTCCAGGTGTGTCATCAGTTGATGCTCTTTTTCAGTACCTTTGCTGGGAATGGGAGCAAAGAGATTGGCCAGTAGTTTTTGAGTATGCTGGGGTCGACGGAGGGTTTTATGAGTAGTAGTCTCATTTTGACGTGTGTCCAGGCATCTGGAAATGTTGCAGTGGTGATAGAAGTATTGAGTAGGGTGGTGAGTTCCTGGCCGATCCTTTAGTTTCCAAGGTTGAAGATGTGGTGCAGGCAGGTATCTGTGGGAGCTCCAGAGTAGCTGAATTTCATGGTGGAGGTGGCGTCCTGGGTGGAGAGGATATTCCAGGTGGTCAGTGTGTGCTTCGTGTGGGTTACGGTGGCGGCGTATCTATTGGGGAAGACTGTATGTGTGGGCTGGGGGTTCAGAGGTTCTGTATATGGTTTTAATATTGTTGTGGAAGGAGAGGACAAGTTCGCCGCACAACTCCTGTGAGGGTGTAATGTTTTTGCTGGCAGCAAGACTGGAGAATTCCTTAACGATGTTGAACATTCCTTAGTGTTGTTGGCACTGGTTTCGATGCGAGTGGCCAGGGCGGTCTTCTCTGTTGCCCTCAGCAGGCAGTGATAGAGGTTGAGGGAGGTCTTGCAGGCTGCCTCATAGGAGGCAGATTAAAATCTTAAAACTGTCTCTCTGGAATGGTATTAGCTCATAAAATAACTAAACAACTATTTTTTTTTTTATATATTTTTTTATTGCGAAGATAGAGAAAAGGGCACAAAGCATACAGTTATCAATACCACCGACATGCAACTGGTAATATCATGTCGCTCCAAGGTCAATACACAGCCCTATATGTCCCACATCCCGGAGGCTGGGCGGCGTAGGAGTAAAGCATGCATAAAAGGAGGAAAATTGCATTTGTGCTCTAAGGATATGATACTATCAGTACCTTCGCAATTTTCTCATAGTGCACTCTCATACTACGTAACAGTTTAACAATAACCAATTACCCCATGAATGGTATCACTAAGTACAGATCCGATCAATGTAGGACATTAATGTGAGGGCTAGCTAAAGCGCAGTCATTATAGTGTGGCGTTGACCCATGGGAATCACAGCTATATACAGGCATACATATTAAGGAATATCGGCGTGGCTACTTGGGGCCCCTACACCGGACCCAGACATCTCACATCAGCTCCCTCCCCATCATAGTCAGACTCCGAATCAGCGGGAGTAAATAACTCAGCGCTGGTGGCGTCCGAATCATCCTCCGCCAGCCCCTCCATGCACAGCACTCTCCAAGCGAGCAAATCATCCTGTAGTTTCTCATCTTTGCGAGTGCTCAGCATGTGTGTCTCTTCAACTACGGCCCATTCTCTTGCATCCCGCAGCCAAGGTGGAATCTCGGGCGCCCTTTGACCCATCCAAGTAATAGCCACGCGTCTCCTCGCCAGAACTAACAAGAGTTGCAGGAATTTATAGGACAGCTTCTTTTTTTTGGGCCTGGGTACCAGTGCCAGCAGACAGTGGAGTGGATCTAAGAGAAGCTTAATGTGCGTGGCTCGAGTAATGTGGGCCACCACCTTGCGCCAAAAGTCCTGAACCAGGGGGCATTCCCACGCCAGATGCAGGAAACCCACCCTCCGTGTCCCACACCTAGGGCATTCGTGACGCCTATCTGCCGATATGCGATGTAGGGAGACAGGCGTCATATAGGCGCGATGGACAAAATTAAAATGGATAAGCTTAAAACGTGCGTTACAGGAGACTTTACGGGTCAAGAGCCCAATCCGTTTCCGTTGGGCAGGTCCCAGTTCCACCCCTAAGTCCGCCTCCCAAGCTGCCCAAGCCGGTGCCGTCGGGGGGCCGAGCCTCGGCGCATGGCCGAGTATAGAAGGGAGATCAACCGCTTACTTCTCCCACAGGATAAGATGATATCAAGAGTATTGGTGAGCGGAGGCGCTCCTGGAAATTGGGGCCACGTTATCCTGGCCACGTCTTGAAGACTTCTGTAGTGGAGGTATTGCCCGGCGCCCAGTGCAAAGGACTCCATGGCACCCTCAATGGACACGAAGGAGTCATTCGGGTAGAAGTCCGCCAGAGTCTCACATCCGCCCGATCGCCACTCCCGGTAGGACATGTTTTCTTCCAACCGGAGTATTGAGGCTAAGATCCAAATAGGGAGCTCCCTATGAAACGGAGCACGCCTCAACACCCTTTCGACAAACCGCTGCCAAATGCCGGTAGTGTCTCGCACCACATATGGTAGAGTGCTGTCTGCGCCACGACCCTGCATCAAAGCCTTCTGCAGGGCCCTGTCATCTGCCGTACCAGTCAGCAGTGCCAGTTCCCAATTATTATCCTCGGCGAACCACCTTGCGGCTGGGAGAAGCTGCGCCGCATAATAATACAGGTCAAACCTCTGGGCTTCGAGGCCTCCTTCATCCCAACATCTCGTGACGGTGCGTAGAGCTACCCTGCTGCGCCTACCCGCCCAAAGGAGGGAGGTAAGGAGCGAGTTCAACGTGCGAAACACTCGAGGAGGTAACGGACACAGGGTGTTCTGTAAAACATATAGAACCCTAGGGAGCATCACCATTTTGGCAATTGCCAATCGCCCCATGAGGGAGAGAGGAAGCGTGTTCCAAAAGGCAACAGATTTGTGTAGGGCCTTGAGTATTCTGTCAACATTGTGAGTCAGTAGAGACTCATCAGATGTGGCCACCTGAATGCCCAGGTATCGAAACGCCACTCGCTCACAGCGGAGGCCTAAGTAGTTAAGATCCGTTCCCGGGTCTGGGACAGAGCTCGTCAGTGGGAAAACCAGAGATTTGTTAAGATTGATACGTAACCCAGAGGCTGCACCAAACCGGTCCAGGAGCCGCAACAAGGCGGCGAGGGCTTCAACGGGGGAGGTCAGGAAGAAAAGCGCATCATCTGCATAGAGGGAGACCACATTGGTAGTGCCACCTATCACTATCCCCCAGTTCTGCAGCTCAGTGCTGGCGGAAACGGCAAGGGTCTCAATTGCAAGAGCAAACAGGAGTGGGGAGAGAGGACAGCCCTGGCAGGTACCTCTCTCCAATGACCACTCAGTCGAGCGGGCCGATCCCAAGCGCACCCTGGCTCGGGGCGCCCCATAGAGCACTCGGATCCAATTGCGAAATCCAGGTCCGAACCCCATCTTCTGAAGCACCTGCATCAGATATCCCCAATGTACCGTATCGAAGGCTTTAGCCAAATCAACAGAGACCAACACGTGAGGGCCCTCTCTTCCCTGTACCTCGTGTAGCACGTAATTTAGGCGACGCAAATTCATCGCCATATTTCGACCCGGGATAAAATCGCACTGGTCGGGGTGGACCAGTCGAGTCATGAGCGGGGCAAGGCTAGTGGCCAATAACTTAGTAAGGATTTTCGCATCTGTGTTAATCAAGGTGATAGGGCGGTACGCCGCGGGATCAGTACCGTCACCGCCCGGCTTCAAAATCATGCACACCTCTCCCTGATTCATGGAGGGTGGAAGGGCGCCAGTGTGCTGAGCCTCAGTGTAAACTTGCAACAGGAGGGGGGCCAGGACGTGCCCGAAGGAATGATAAAACTCGGCCGGATATCCATCCCCACCAGGGGTCTTAGCACGAGGGAGGGCGGCTATCGCCGCAGTAATCTCACCCAGTGTCAGCTTCATATCAAGTTCTTTTACCGCAGCCTCCGGCAAATTCTGGAGGTGGAGGTCCTCAAGGTATGAGTGATAGACATCCTCCGTAATCAACGGGTCAGCCTCATATACAGCCTGTAGATGGCCCCGTAGAACCTCAAGTATATCAAACTCAGAGTGGACCATCATTCCAGTAGAGCCCGCAGGGCTACTATCCTTTCAGGTGCGAACTCACGACGGAGTATCCAGGCCAATAAGCGGCCAGTTTTATCCCCTTCGCGGTGGAGACGTTGCCTGTACTGGCCCAGCGTGAATTTGTTGAGCCGGGTGAGCGGGTCATGTATCAACACTAAGGCATCTTTCTCCGCTTGTTGATCTAACGCGCTCGGATCAGACCGGGATTGGGCGCGTCGGAGCAAAACTTCTGCATCGTGCAGCTCAGACAACAATTGTTTCCGGACCCCATACGTGAGGCCCATACACTCGCCACGCACCATTGCCTTCAAGGCTTCCCACTTTGTAGAGTAGGGTAGCTCACCTCCCCCCCAGTTGAGCTCCAAATAATTCGACAGTGCCGTCGCTATATGGTCTCTGCCCACCTGATCATGGAGGAGGTCAGCAGGCAGCCTACATGTGCGTTGACGTGCAGTTCGATCAGGCCACTGCGCCATGCAGGTCACTGGGGCGTGGTCCGACAGATATCGGGCCTGATGAGTAACTGTCAAGGTAATAGACGGGGAGAGGTTGGCCGCAAGAACGCGGTCTAGTCTACTATGTGTACCGTGTGTCGGAGTGTAACACGTGTAGAGCTTCTCGGTGGGGTGGCAAGCTCGCCATACGTCTATTGCCCCAAGATTGTGCATCACTTCCCGTAAACGCGCCGTCATACGGGGCTTAGTGCCCGACCTGGGCGGATGACGGTCCAACTCAGGGTGCAATATGCAATTGAAATCCCCAAACCAAAGGAGGGGTGCATCCAAACTCGAAGCCACCAGGTCCTGGATTCGAGAGAAGAAGGCCGGGTCATCAGTGTTGGGGGCATAAGTGTTAAGGAGTATGAGTTCCTTGTCGTCCAATCTAAGCCTCACTAACAGGTACCTGCCATCCGCATCAACATATTGAACAGCGCATGGAATCCCCGGGGCCACCCAAATGAGGACCCCCCTAGCATAGGAGGAGAAGGAGGAATGGAAAATCTGGCCCCTCCATTTCCTGGACAGCCGCTGTGCGCCGTCGTCGTCCAGATGGGTCTCTTGCAGACAAGCAACCGAGACCCCATGTCGCTTAAGGAAAGTGAGGACCCTGTGTCTCTTGGTGCAAGTACCCAAACCAGGCACATTCCACGGCAAAAATTTAAAGCCCATGGCCAATGATCACGCTTAGTCGGGCCACAGTATAGGTACAACATGACCCGCCGCCACTCGGTCCCCACTGTATTTAAATCTGGAGGTGTAGCCCTGTCAGTGAGCCATCCACAAAACGGATTCAATATGTACATGATGTCAGCAATACCCTTTTCACGAACCCCATCCCACCCCCCAAAAACCCCAAAACACGGAACTTTTGCAAAAACAGCCTCCCCACCCCCACCCACGAGCAAGAGGATAGCAACAAAGAAAAACGCCACCCTGCCCTTCCCCTGCCAGTGCCAGGACGTACAAAGCCACCCCATACAACACACTCAACACCCACTCACTCACAACAAGTCAACCCCACCCACCCTCCCTCCCAGTTCCCCAAGAGACCCAACGATTCCAAGACAATACCCGGGCATGTCTTCTCACCTCCGTCAGTAGCGTGGACACAATGTTGCTCCAGACAACAGTCGGTCCCACCCACTCCCCCCGCATCCCAGGCCACAGGGGCGCAAGCCCTCCGGCATGTTCCAATATCCAGAAGCCCCAACGACAAGGAGAAAGCGTGGCAGCCCACCAAAGTGTCGGTGCGAGTTCGCCCAATCGGAGGACATCCGCACAGAGAAGTACATTCAACTGAAGTCAAAAAGTTATTCCAACCTTGTCTCAGAGAGGGCCGTTTCCGGGACCGCCGAGGCTGTGGAGTCTGTGTCCGGTGGCGTTTCCTGCAAGGTGTCCGGCACCAAAGTTTCACCAGGGGCAGGATCCCCGGTTGAACTCGAACCCGTTCTCATCGGTGAGGTTTCCATATGATTAGCTCCATCTGCCCCTACTGTAGGCCGAGTCTCAGGAGATCCGCGGGAGCCAGACCGGCGTCCCCTTCTCCCTCGACGCCTCTTCTGCGGTCTGGTGCCCCAAGTCTCACGTGGGCCACCTCGCTCACCCGGAGGCAGGTCATCTCCTCTGATCTCAAGCCACTCCCATACCTCCGCTGGTGTCTCAAAGAAGTGCGCACGGCCCTGGGAGAGGACCTTGAGTTTGGCAGGATATAAAAGCATATACTAGAGCTTCATTTCACTGAGTTTTTGTTTAACTCCCAAGTAGGATTTTCTTTGTTCCTGTACTTGTTGGGTGTAGTCAGGGTAGATGGACACGCGACTGTTCTCAATCATGAGGGATTCCGCCTCCCTCGCAGCTCTCAGGATACAGTCATGATCCTTATAGTTCAGAATCTTTGCAATGAGGGCTCTAGGAGCCTCGCCGGGGGGCGGAGGGGGCACGAGGGCTCTATGCGCCCGTTCCACAATGAAGACGCTGGACAAACCAGTCGGGCACAGATGCATGCGATTCCTCGCCTCCAATCGTTCCGGTACTCCCAGGACCTGTATGTTGCTCCGACGGGCCCTCCCTTCCGCATCTTCTGCACGTCTCTCCAATGCCCGGGTGGTAGAGGTAAGCTGGGCGACTGATTTTTGCAAAGAAGCGACCTCTCCCTGTAATTGTGTGATATTGCCCTCTGCGTCCGAAACCTTATCTGCCACCTTGCGGAGGTCGGTCCGCAGTAGGTTAACATCGATGGAGACCATCTCTATCTGTCGCTCCAGGGCAGAGTGGGATTCTGAATAGCCTTAAGGATTTCAGCTCTAGACGGTTCCGCAGGGCCCTCACTCCCATCGTCAGGCCCCGTCTGCCGTGTGATCCTCTGTGACTGTAGGCGTGGAGTAGTATACTGCACAATTGTGTTAGGTTGGGAGGCCTTCGAGGATCGATCTTTACGCGTCATCATAGTTATATCTGCAGCTCCTATCTAGGGCGTTCCACGGAATACACTCTGGGCCCCACCGGTCAGAGAGGAGCTATTCGGTCGGGCCTAGGCCAGGGACAGCAGGTACAGCGAGGCCACACCAGGGCTCACGGCCAATGCAGCGCAGGCAGTGCTCAGGACAGGCCAGGCGATCTAGCAGCCAGGGCAGAGTGGAGGCAGCGTGTACTCGTCACCCCCTCAAAGCCGGGAGCGCAGTGGAGATCAGAGTCCGGCACCAAGGAGCAGGACAGTCGGGTCAGCAGGCACGATCACCAACGCCCTTCATGGCTCACTCCATCCCCAGTCGGCAGCAGTCCAGCTCAGGGGCTTCAACGAGCGCTCCCCCGGAAGGGCGCAGGGCCACTGTGTAAGTAGTTTCAGCGGTGCACTCCGCCACACGCAGCCACCGTTCCCTCAGTAAGCCGCCAGGGGAAAGCAGTCAAAATGGCGGTCGGGGGAGGGGCGCAGGCATGGACGCATCACCAAGGCGCCTCTTCTCAGGACCCCCCCAGGGATCGAAGTACCAATAACCCCTAAGAGGGGAACGCAATGCTGTCCGCAGTCCGGGGGGGGGGGGGAGGGAGGAAGCAAGGTCACAGCTCTCGCGGGGGACAGCGGCGGGATCAGGCCGGGCCGACCGCCCAATAACTCGGGACCTGCTCCACAGTCCGTACGCCCCGAGTAGGGGCCAGGGCAACAGTACTCACGCCCTCCGCTGGTAATGATAGGGCCTCCGAAGACCAGGCAAGCTATCCCCGGCAGTGTCAGCGCCTGGGGCGGAGCTCCACCGCCGAAGCAGAGCGCAAGATGGACGGCGCCTAGACTCCGTCACCCCGATCACTGCAGATCATCGGGGCCTCTCAGCCACTTTTCCCCACTTCCTCAAGCTCACAGCGGCAGTCGCGGATAGTGCGCCGGGGTCCGCCAAGGACTCGCCCGGCCTGGAGCTCTCTGCACGGTAGTCCCGGGCGGTCCGCCCGCAGCTCGGCTTCGCGATGTAGGCCCAGACCGCGGCGTCGCGTGAATCAGCGCGCCACCGCAGCCACCGGCAGTGTCGTCTTCTCCGCTCACGGAGGGGTGCGGGACCGCTCCTTCAGATCGGGAGGTCTCAACCGGGTCAGAGTGACTTCCGATACCAATATCAGACAAATTGACAGCCCGGGCAGGAGTTATTTACAGGATTTTGTAGGTCTTCGGGACGGAGCTGGTGGAGCTCACGTCCTGTCGGCCATGTTGCTTGGCCACGCCCTAAACAACTATTTTTAATATAAATACAGTGTATATCCTGAGCTAACAGAAATAAAGGAGTGTAAATAAACAGTTAACAAGTTGTGTGTCCCTTCTCTTCTTCTTTTATTTTTACAGTGATTCTTCTTAAAAAACTCTAGCCGTTGCCAACACGTGTTTCGTCTTTGGTGGTAATAAACCACAGACTTCTTCAGGGCTAGAACAATGTAATATAAGTCTATCACTCAACTTATCTGACATACAATAGAGTCACAATATTCACCACATATACTCAACTGAGCTTGTTCATGCCATGATGGTGAGCATAAGTCAACAGTCAGTTTAGTGCGAATTTTCAAATCCCAAAAGTTTAGAAAAACACTGTTGAAGCAAGGTAGCAGATTCTAAGATATATTCTGCGAGTCATAGTCGTGCCAAAAATTATAAATATAGCGATCAGTGGGAAACACCAAAGTCCATGTGATTTACAAAACATTCACCTCTGTGCATAGATTCCACAGATTTAAAATAACAATAACCAACCCTTGTGTGAGAACCAAATCCAAAATTAGGAAAAAGGGGAAAGAAAATCCTAGGGATAGATTGAATCTGTCTCACCTAAAATTAGTTTCAGTTCTTTTTCTTATAACCCAATTAATGATATGCGTGAAATTGCGATCTCAATAACCTGCCAAAATCAACAATAAAGCAATATTAAAACCATATAGTAACCGGACCAATGAATTCCATAGTGTCAAATCATCAATTAAGATCAAAACTCACTCCAAAGTATGTTTTTTCCGGCTCCGTGTAAACGCAATTCAAAATTATACTCCAAGTGTAAGGAGAGATCATATGTTCTTCCTAAGTGCAGGTAAAACAAAGGAAACAGAGTAAGTATAGAGAGTCAATTCTCCACTCTGTGCTTATAATTGACTTACTATTAAGCGCTTCAAGCCTAAAAATTATTATCTACAGAAGTTGCCCTCATTCTTATATGCTTTCGTGTTCTTGCCTGAACATAGCATCAGCATTCTGTTTGATAAGTCTAGGAGGTACCCCTACATGAATCAATTACACTCAAAGCTTGTATGATGGCTGCAGGTTACGTCTGTCCTACATGCCAATCTCTATCTTTATCTCACGCATATATATTCTCCAGTAACCATAGTGTGAACCCCAAACATAGACGTCTGTTAGTTAAGATGGTTCACGTCCGATAAGAGAGAAACACTATTCGTTTATCTCAACCAGTTCGAAATAGTGGCTCGGAACCCTACTACGATAATTAGTTCAGAGAAAGCATATGTCACTTACACTAAATGCGATAAATAAGCCTTATGAAACACCAATCGCGTAAATTATTACCGAGTGTTACCGCTAACTAATAGCCGAGCTACGCCTAAAATACGGCAGTGCTGAACTCACCAACAGACAGAGTATCATCTCGTTCAGGAAAGCAAAAAACTGGCGTTTAGCATCCGCGCCATGTTGTTAAGGCGTTAAAATACGCGTATCTTGATCGTGGATACAGAAAACAGACTCAGCGCACGGAGTCAGCATAGTATTCTGAGATCTGTAATAGTATTTCTGTTAGCTCAGGATATACACTGTATTTATCTTTGTAGGGTATTGACTTGATCATGCCTATTTGGTTGTAGATGGATGGCCTAGACCTTATCCTTTGAGCTTTCTGTACTATTCATATTAATTTCGCTATAACAATAACCCAGCGCAATTACCACCCAGCCATCTTTGCTTGTTCTTGCTAACTAGTTTTAATAGTTATTAAAATGGCAATTCAAAGGTGAAAATTATTTTTTAATAAATATTAAGGAAAAGTTACATTTTCCCTGCATAGATTTCCAGGAGGCTACATTTGCATTTCCTCTCCCACTTATGCCAGCTAGTAATCAGTATCTGAATGAGTGAGAAGTGCCTCCCATACAAACAATAGGCTGACCTGAATGGATAGAGGTGACCTCCCTGAACCTGACAAATTATGAAGAGGGGGCTGTGAGCAAAACTTTTGATATTAGTGTCAAATCTTGTTTTAATGTCAAATCCAGCTTGACAGGTCTTCTGGGTTTTACATAGAACACTGGGAGCACACTTAAAAGCAAGGGACACATAATTCTGTGTATCCACTGTATGGTTGCTGGAAATTCCTGATATGTGCTATCAGGCTTCTGTTTCTGGCTTTACAGGGGGTACAGTGACTGTCTAAACTAGATGCTATTGTTAGATGTGGGCGGACACTAGGATTACCATAGTACAATCCTCAGACATACCTAGTCCTTGTTTAGTATAGCCGAAGATTTTCGCCAACTTGAAAATGCCCAAAATGGTTACGGCTGACCTCTGGAACATTTACTCAGGGGTCACCACCATTTGATAGCTGATGCCAGGCATAAATGTGGCACCCCCAGGCACCTACTTTAGAACATATCTAGAGATCAGAAGAGGACTGAACAGGCTGTCTGCAACCTGAGAAGAGCCCTTAAGGACTGAAGGCACCTGCCCTCTCCTGCAACAATGAAAAAGAAGAGGACTCCAAGGGTCATAAGGATGACCTTCTGGTAAAGCTACAGTGACACAACACGCTGCAACAGGCCTTCCCCTGCAACTACCCAGCAGACCAGTGGCAACTGCACCTGGACTAGATCCTGATGCTTGGCCTCAGTCTGACACCATGCAAGTCTCTACCTGCCTTCACTGAGGTCCTGAGGGGCTTAAACGTGTATTCCTGAGGTGGACGGGGACATAAAGGACTAAAGTCAGAAGGTAAAATCTTTGCCCAGGACAAACATGGCTGGTGTATCCAACCCGCGCTTCATGTGGTCAGCATCAAATTTGCCTCTAGTATCCGTTCTAACACAACAATTTGCTTTTATGGGGACTTTATGCTTCTTGGCACTATTCCTACTTAAAATTTTAAAAATTCATATCTCTGCTTCCTCTTATTGGATTTTTGTAATTTTGTTGTCATTTGGTTTATTAACTTGTATTCTATTTTTCTGATCCGGCTTGGTATTTTTATTGTTTTGGATTTCAACTTTATTAATATTTTGGCGCTGCATAAATACTTTATACAGTGCACTCCGTGAAGCCCATTTACTCTGTCCCATAGCTACAAGGAAGTTCAGCTCTTGTTAATTATGTGTCTTTGAGATTTCACCGACAGGGGTTGTGATTATTCCTGTAAGTGGGTAGTCACCCATCACAATAACTCAATTTCTTCAATTTGAAGATAGCACTAGATTCATAGCAAAATTGTCAGAAATATGATTTTAAAAAATTGCTTTAAGTTTTGATGGGGGTGATTACACACAGGTAAATAAAGATAGAAAGTTAGCAGGTAATGGAGAATGTCAGACATATAAATTGGATTAAAGTGGAAGTTCACATTTGTTTGCAAATATGTCTTTGTGGGACAGTACTGCAGTGACAGTAGTGGTGAAGAAGTGCTTTCATGTGGAAATAGCTGCATGCTATCATAAACTCATAAACACTAAATTAAAAGGAGCTGAAGAGCAGATGAACACAATGCTTATTCAGAGGAGAGTATATTAGTTGTGAGAGACAGGACTGTAAAAGGTAGGACTGCAAGTACATGAAGAACTAAGATCTGGGTGGAGCATCTTAATAAATGGTGTGCATCTCGATGGTATACAGCCGGATTTTAAAAAGCTGAGAGTTCTGGAAGATCATTAAGACAACCTTTTACATAGATTTCAACATCAGACACTGTCAGCATCTGGAAGAGTGACCCCCCCTGTTGAATGATACTAAATGAAAGTGAATGGGTGCACTTGAACGTTGCAATATGCAGACGATGTTACACATTTTGACAGCTTAATATGTGAATGAAAAAGCGTCCTCTCCTTCTTGTATTGTGATATTGACATTGACAAAGAGCTTCTGTCTAGGCTTTTCAGAGAATGAGAAAGGTGTGAAGACAGATTTCTAAGTTGGAGAGACAGGGGTTTAAGAATGTCATCAATTAGCTCTTGGACTACTGTCCGGAAGATGGGGTGTTTGGGGATCTTCAGGGGTGGGCGATAGACCTTCTCTACCCGAAAGTCCCTGACGAAGCTAGCAGCAAAGAGGGGCTGGCTGGAGGGGGAGGTAGGGTGGGGGGAGGCGAGGGGGGATTCTGTTGTTTCTTGGTTGAGGGTTTATGGGAGAATATGGTGGGAGGGACAGGGGGGTGAGAGGAGTTGGGAGGAGAGGGGACTGATAAGCATGTCATGTTGATCATACATACACACGACCTGGCGACCCCACTTGCAGGACAATGGACACGTCTATGTCCCAATGCGGAACATGAGGCGGGATAGCCCAGCAAGGGAGGGTAGGTCCCGCGATGGTCTTCGGGTGCTGGCATGGAATGTTAATGGCCTGGGCTGTAAAATCAAACAGGGGCTGGTACACAACTACGTGAAGAGATCAGGGGCAGATGTTATGTTATGTTATGTTAATATGTATTTATTAAGCGCTCGTACGCCCGGGGGCTTCATGGCGCAATAGAAGAGAACACAACACAACAGTTAAAAGGTGGCAGTAATAAACCTCAGCAGTAGGCCTGTGAGAAGAGCCAGGTTTTGAGGGAATGTCTAAAATTAAGAAGGTTACCGCTCAGTTTCAATTGTAAAGGAAGCGAATTCCAAAAGGTGGCTGCAAGATGGTCAAAGCAGCTGCCACCAAGGCGCTTCCTTTTGTAAGCTGGAACAATCAGTAAAGATTTATGAGCAGAGCGGAGATTTAGGGATGGATTATATCTGAGAAACAAATCTTTTATGAATTTTGGGCCTGAGTCTTGTAAAGATTTAAACAGGATGCACCCTGTTTTAAATGCGATTCGCTGCGCAACAGGCAACCAATGTAGATGTTTCAAGCCAGGTCTGATAGATTGCCTTTTTGGAAGTCCCAGAATCAGTCTGGCGGCCTGATTCTGGACCAGCTGAAGACGTTTTAACTCTCCCAATTGGAGCCCCAAGTAAAGACTATTGGAGAAATCCAATCGAGATAGGACCAGGGCAATTATGACCTGGATGAGGGCGGCCTGTGAAAAAAAACAGGCTATTTTCCTTATTTTTTTTAATTGAAAGAAGCTGGAGGACACTATCGCGCCTACCTGTCTTTTCAGAGAGAGATCCTCACTAATTAATATTCCCAAGCTTTTAACTGAGGACGATCTAGATGGTGGTGCCCCCATGCTAGATGGCCAAAAGCATGGGCTCCAGCTAAGAACACTCTGCCCAGGCAAGACCAATTCCGTCTTGCCTGGGTTGAGTTTCAGATGGTTACAGCTCATCCAACCCTGAATGTGTGACATGGTGTTTTGAAATTCCTCCACCGCGTCCTTGGTGTTCAAAGGGAAGATGAGTTGCAGATCGTCTGCATAGTTAAAGATGGTAACTTTCGCATTTCTTAGGGAGTACAATAGCGGGCGCAGGTACAAATTAAAAAGTAAAGGTGACAGGGATGTCATATTGTTGCAAGAAACGCATCTACAGGGCACCAAATGTGCCTTCCTGGCAAGAGGAAACTATAGAGTTTTGGCACACGCAGGTTTCACATCTGGCTCGAGAGGGGTCGCAATCCTGATTAAAAAACATCCACCCATGCATATAGCACAGACTTGGATGGGCCCACAAGGGACATACGTGGGGGTGCGGGGTCACTGGAAGTGGAAGGAATACACGCTTATATCAGCTTACGCCCCACCCAAATTACAGGCAGGTACACTTAGAGGCGTTACTGACATCCTCCTCAACACGTCTGACACGGTGCAAGTCCTGGGGGGAGATTTCAATGACGTTATGGATCTGGGGGCGGACAGGACGGGAGTAAGGGACAGGCCCGCAGGCCCGACTTTGCTGGCTAAAACAATGGATGCAGTGGGCCTGCTGGATGCCTGGAGATGGCTTCACCCGGAGGCTAGGGCATACTCCTTCTTTTCAGGGGCGCATAAGGTGTACTCCCGCCTAGATTATATACTTATGGCTAGACAGGCGTTATGCATCACTGACGTGGCAGAATACGGCATGAGAGGCATTTCGGATCACTCACCTCTGTTGCTCAAGGTGGGAGGAAGAACGGGAGGACGACCCGCGGTACTGCGGTTGACTGCCTGGGACCTCCAAAACACGGACATCCTGAGAGGCCTACGGGCTGATGTGAAGGTTTACGTAGCAGAAAATGAGGGGACGGTGGCCTCCAGGGTACTGCTGTGGGAGGCACTCAAAGCGGTCCTGCGGGACAGGGCACATAAAAGGTTAGCGGAAGACAGGAGGAAAGTACAAGCAGAGGTCCTAGCCCTGGAAGCCCAGATACTTGCTCTAGAGCAGGAGCATCAGACCGCCAGAGACTTAGGGATGCTTAGACGACTTTCGGATGTACAAGCCCAGTATAAACATCTGGTTACGGGGGAGGCAAAGGCGCAGGCCTTGGCGACCCTGCACCGCCTATACAATGTGGGTGACAAGTCTGGGCGGCTACTAGCATGGCTTAGCAAGAAAGAGAGAGATGCGCAATGTGTAGAGAAGGTGAGAGATGGCCAGGGGGATGGGCCCGAGCTGATGAACGGATAGCCGAAACTTTTGCAGGCTACTATGAGGCCTTCTACGAAGCGAGAGATCTGGGGACAAGGGAAGATGCGCTGCAATACATGGCGCATATAGAGCTCCCAGCCCTGGAGGACACAGACCAACAGGACTTGGAGGCGGACATAACAGAGGACGAAATTAGAGAGGCTATGGTTAAACTGCGGGCGGGGAAGGCGCCGGGCCCTAATGGCCTACCGGCGGAATTTTTTTAAAAAACGGCAGATCTCCTGACCCGTCACTTATTGGGCCTATATGTGGACGCTGAATCGGAGGGGGTATTCCCGCTAGAGCTCCGACAGGCCACGATTATCCCAATTTTCAAGGAAGGTAAGCCACCTAATGACTGCTCATCCTATCGACCCATCTCCCTCCTTAATGTGGAGGCAAAGCTCTTTGCAACGATACTGGCCTTTCGCCTTCGGAGGGTGATTTCGGGACTGGTACATCTTGACCAAACGGGGTTCCTCCCTGAGAGGGCGACCAGATACAACCTCAGGAGAACCCATACTTGGCTAATGGAGGTGTACACTAGAGAAGATCCACACTGGTTCCTATCCCCCGACGCCGAAAAGGCATTTGATGCAGTTCACTGGCCCTTTTTAGAGGGAGTTCTAGAACGTTTCGGCTTTGGACCCAAATATAGGAAGAAGATTAGTCTGCTATACACTGATCCCAGGGCGAAGATTCGGGTCAATGGGACACTGTCAGGGGACTTCCCCATAAGGCGGGGCACCAGGCAGGGATGCCCCCTGTCCCCACGCTGTTCGCCCTCTCCATAGAGGTGATGGCATGCGCAATCCGACTGAACGAGGGAATCAGAGGGTTTAGAATAAGACAGTCAGAGATGTCTGATGAAAACTTTCCTTATACGCAGACGATGTCCTTCTGTATATTACGGAACCAGATACTACCATACCTGCGCTGTTCACAGAACTCGATCGCTATGGGGCAAAAGCAGGCTATCAGATTAACTGGCATAAATCAATTCTATACGATCCCCAAAGAGGGAGGGAAGGGCCCACACTGCCTGAGAGGCTACAAAGGACGACTGAGGGGTTTGCCTACCTGGGGGTGTTCCTTACGACTGACAGGGCACTCTCCTTTGAGAGGAACGTTAACCGGGTAATGCGCAACTTTGCTGAGGACGCGGCGTGATGGAATGTGCTTTCCCTGACACTTTTAGGCCGGGCGGCAATGTTTAAAATGATCACGCTCCCGAGATTCTTATACGCCTTTCAAAATGAATACTTTCCCATGCAGGGTCAGGTTTTTAAAGACAGAAAGGCGGAGCTCCGGACGTTTCTATGTCTGGGGAAGCAACCCAGGGTGGCGCTGTCAACCCTGCAGAGACACCAGTACAATGGTGGTATCTCTTTGCCCGACTTAGAGGCCTACTATTGGGCAGAACACTTAGTCCCCATAAATGAATGGATCCACGCCCCGGCCACCCACCCTACCTTTGCACTAGAAAGACACACCATGGACGCCCATACATGCGTACATTATCTCTACGGAGGTAAGAGGAGAACTAGAATACTACCTGCTACAAGACTCACATTGAGGATATGGACGAGGGCGACGAAAGCGATAGGGTGGGAACGAAGGCCAACGAAACAAACACCACTATGGAAATGCGCCTGGTTGAAGGAGCTTAATAAATTGAAAGGCTTCCGGAGCTGGGATGCCATAGGCATATCTACTCTGGGGGACGTGATGAAGAAAGGGGCGCTGCAATCCTTTCCCTCACTGCGACAACAATATGGGCTCCATCGCACGCAATATTTTAAGTACATGCAACTACGTCATGCCTGGAGGGCGGAGAGGACCTTGACGGAGGCGCTCCCAGAATACGCTCCCCAGGAGGGACGCCTTTTGCAGGAGCGGATAACTGGTAAGGCAGTATCCCTGACATATAAAACAAAAACGAATAACAGGCCAGACAGACTTGTAAACCTAAGGGCCACATGGGAACGAGAGGTGGGTGACATGGATGAAGTAGACTGGGGTATGATTCTGATGCATCCCAGGGAGGTAGCGGTTAAGTCTCGCCTAAGGTTGATCCAATTTAATGTCCTCCATAGGACCTATTTCGACAGGGCGCGCCTGCACAAGATTGGGAGAGTAACTGACCCGTTCTGTCTGCGGTGTGGCAATGACATAGGGGACTTCTACCACACGATCTGGGCATGCCCGAATATTCAACGCTTTTGGAGGGAGGTCCTGGCAGAGTTAGGGGAGGTGCTAGAGACCACTCTACCTTTAGACCCCAAGCTTGCCCTCCTGGGATTGACAAATGATGTGGACTTGGCTCGACCCTTGCTGATTTTCCTGGTGATGGCCTTAGTGGTGGCCATGAGGGACGTGGCCCGAAAGTGGGGGGCACCCGACATAACGCAACTGGAGGAGGGGGATGGACCTGTACATGGCTGCTGAGAGGGTTACGTACAAGGCGAGGGGGTGCCCAAAGAAGTTTGGTAGGGTGTGGGGTAAATGGCGACGTTATCATGGACTAGATGGAGGGCTATGAGCTCAAAGGGAGGTCTGGACTCTTATTCTCCAGGGAACGGAAATGGATGAGGGGACTGGGGCTGGTTTGTAGACAGATTTGGGTGAGAGGCTTAATGGAACTATTTGACGAATCGGACAATGTTTTTGATCAAGGAGAGGGAAAGGGAGGCGGGGTGGTGAGCGGATGGGTGTGTTGCTTGAAATTGACATGCTTGATGTATGATTTTCTGATGACAAAAGATAATAAAAATGTTTAAAAAAAAAAAAAGAATGTCACCAATTAAAAGTATATAAAGCATATAATTTCATTTGATGTGAGCCAGCACAGAAATATCACTGCCCAGGAATGCAGCCACTTTTTTTTCAGTTTGCAGCTACACTAAACGCAGAAGTGTGGTGGCCATTCAGCATACAATAAATCAGCCTGGAACTGATTGCCAAAGCTCCCACAAGGACCTGATAACCATGACAAAGCATAATCCTCGTATAATATGACGTTTGTAACAGCTGCCGGGTGCTGGAGCACTTACGTATTTCTAGCCTTCACCGTAATACTTAGGATTTTACCATTTGAGAAAACTTTAAAATTCCCCTTACTGTGAGGCTGAGTAAAAAGCTGAAAGTGATATTTGGTCTTTTAAAACACAACATCAGTCTTATGTGAATTATTCTTCATCCAGCTCGAATGTGCAATTGAGCACAAATTGTTTGGAGTTCAATTTTGTCACCATCATAAGGCTGACAACTCACTGGGAGATTTTGTAGACTTTTCTTAGATGTTACTCTGCTAAACGCTGCATCTTTTCAAATATGTTGGATAAACCTGTAACAGCAAAAGGATTTTTTTTAAATCTTGTTTGCGGCTAAATTTTACAAAAAATAAGCTTTTGTTCAGTATTTCTCTAAATTCAAATGTTTGTCAAATAACTTTAAAGTGAACGTCTGTCTGTTCAGCTAAATGATACGCAAACAATAGAACATAGCCAATAGGACAACAATGCATGTTTATATTTTTCATTAAAGCTCCATGACAAAATGACAGCGATTTTATCCCAACGTTAAGACCTTCTTATACGGTGCATTAACACTTTTGCACCCCGGTCCTGTATTTATGCACCTTAATAAGTGTTTGATTTTGCCACAGGACATATGTGTTTGACCCTATACCATAAAGGGGTTAATTTGCTAATTAAGTGTGGAAGACCTCACATCAATTTAAACAAAATAGTTTGGAACCAGCATTCTATCAGTGAAAAATATAAGACTCCATGAGTGGACATTGAGAGTTTCAAGTAGCAAACAGCTTCCTTTTGACGTGCCAAACCTTTAAGCTCAGCAAGGGCCCGACGATTAACTGTCCCCCTCCATAAAATGAGAAAAACCCCAGATGTATGCTAGGAAGTCAGACCATACACAAGAGACTGGTGTACTGTAGATGTTACTGTTGTACTTGTATGCTGTTCATCTCCTGTAAGCTAGGAAGGCAGCTGCAGACCTCAGTAAACAAGTAAGGAGTGCTTGCAAGCCTTGCATGGAATTTCATGGCTCTACAATAGACCCTGCACTCATGAATACACTACAGGTAGACTTGAACTGAAATGGCCATTAATTGTGCTTGTATAATACTTTCATTTTTTGTATGTTGTATTTATTAAGAAACAAAAATAAGACTTACAAATGCGATGTTACATGTAAAGTCATTAGCTAGAGTGTGTTCTGTCTTCTGACATTTTGCCCTGAAGGAAATCATTAAATTGTGCATTTAGAGGTCACTTCACATAATTATTACATGTAATGCTCAGCGCTTACTCATGTGTTTCCATTGTCGATCACCTTTTGCTGAACCACTGGAGGTACCTATTCTTCTACAGCAAATCAAGCAACAGGCTGCCAGTGACATACTGAAACTCTAGAAATAAAAAGGAAAATGAAAGAATAATGTCTAAGCAACATGTAAAAATTGAAAATAAGATCTTCTAAATAATGACTTATCTTGCTAAAGTCATAGCCTTTAAATGTTCACGATCAATAAAATAGCAGTAGAACATATCCAAGAACATTTTCTCTCAGAGCTTACCTTTGCGGCTACACGAATGAAACCCATATTAGGCCCATACATAAGAAAATAAGAAACAAAATGTCATGGAATTATTTGGGAGAAAATATCAGGGAATAGTAAGAAAGGATGGAAGTATTTAACCCCTTCCACACTCATGACGAGCTGGGCTCGTCATGAGGTAGCCTCCTGCTACGCTCATGACGAGCCCAGCTCGTCATGTAACATGTGTTTTTGTTGCTTCCAGCACACAGCGGGAAAATGCATAGCATCGATGTGGTTAAAGCACCTGTGTGATAGATGCGGGGCTGAGGCGGCGGAATTCTTGCACCTCGCTTGGGAATGTAGCAATTTCCATGCATATTGGCGACAAGTGGATGCTGCACTAAAGCTAATGATATCCTCGAAGCTTCAAAACACTCCCCTACTCGGATACACGGAGCAATTGGCTGTGTCACATCAGAAATTCGTTTCATTTAGTCTACTATTGGCTAGAAGGAGGGTAGCATGTAGATGGGGTCGAGGCCAGGCACCCAAATTTAAGGAGTGGATTAGCGACATGTTATTTAGGCATGAGCAAACATACGCATATGCAGAACTCCTTCCCCCTACTTCACACCCCCGAGATATTTGGGACCCACTTAAGATGTATCTCCTTGAACATCTGGTGGATGCTGTATCCACTCCACATACCTCTGTCAGCTGTGCTCTATAACTGGCCGCTGCCCTTTACTGTACAGTGTTATTATACATGCTTGCGCTCCTATGTTTTCAGTAAACTTCTATCTGTTCTCCCACACCACATATGGGGTTAGAGCATATGATTCATGCTATTTCTGCCCTTTTGGACACTATACTGTTGTCTCTTGATGCTTGTACATTGTCACTTCGCATTTGTCTACCTATGTAATGCATCTGTCATGCTGGTTTCTTGTTTTTTTCACTTTGCTTTTGGAAGATTTCAATAAATAAATGTTTTTTAAAGTATTTAAAGCACCTGCAACCCGGATCCTACACAATAGTCATAAGAAAACAAGGTATGTTTTAATAGTGAAATTATTAAGCTGAACTCCAATATGTAGTCCTGAAGTCAAAGGAGTATATGAAGGTTAATGGCATCCCACTAATCAAAATGCTATTACCTCCAGCAACATCATGTGCAATACAGTACTTTTGAATCAGGGGCCTACAATACTTGCACTCTGAGAAAACTTCAAGTGTATTCCTGGCAAAAGAAATGCATTGAGCATTTCTAATTGAAAATTGGAAGATACATACAAAACAAAACGTGTTCAGGAGGAAAAGATATAAAGTTTGATAAATTTGTGTATAATCAAAACGTCCTTCATGAATGTGGGATTGTTTAATGCATATTGTCTTCTTACTTAACACTTTATTGTCTTTTCCCCCTCGTCTATTATTGGTTTAACGTGTGCTGTTAACCCATGGCATAATTTGCCTCTTCCACTAGGGTTTTGAGTTTTTCCAACTTGCTCTAAATGTTATAATACACTTCTAATACCCATCAGAGACCTTTAGGGGCACTCCGTGACCCCCGTCTCAAACCTATTAAAGATCAAGCAACAAGGCAGCACAAAACGATCTGTCTTGGTCTTCCCAGCAAAGCCACATGCAGTTTAAGTTTAGTTTGATGCCAAGACCATTTTTAAGGTGGACATACATTCTGAACGTGTGTATAGGCTATAGACAGTTCCCCTATGACCTGGATCCATTTAGCCAAGACCTCCTCATATAATAAACTCACATTTCAATGAAAACTGTTGCAAATGTTCGCGAGTAGGGCATCATTGATATCATGAGTAATAGTGTATGCTTTGACAGGTATACAATATGTGTCCATATTCAGTTTGCACTAATCAATATTAGACAGAGGAAGATTAAAATCTCTTGCCAATAGGTTTCTAATCCTTGTGTGACGTTTTAATAGACAGACGTAATGGAACCCCTGCCAGGAGAATGAGAAAATGCCTCAGTGCATGCCTTGGAAGTATCACCTGTATGGCAGATTTTAAATACGCTTCTTAGTTGAAGATACTTGTAGAAAGTCACTTAAATTCTATATCGAATTTCTAATCAGTATCTGTGATAGAAGAACCAATCCCAGCTCTACCTGCCTAATATAATTTTCTTTCCAAGCTGGGAACCCAGATTCCAATTTAGTAGGAAGGGAAGGGTTTGTCCATGTTGGTATAGAGTCCACCTCTCCGAGACTCTCATTTTACATTGCATTTGAACATATACTTGACACAATGACCACAGAAACATAAATTGAATTGCTTTAAAGAATTTTGGGCATGTAAATTTCATGATAAATTTACCTAATCATAAGACAGCAATTTCTATACTACCATAAGGGAAACTTAAAAGAAATGTGGTCAGAGATTAGCACACGCTGAAGAACCTGGAACAGAACTACTTAAATATTGGGCCTTAAATCTTTCAAAGTCCAACCTACAATGGGTCAGGGTCGCATAAATCTTTTTCCTGGAGAACCCTGGTGTGTTTCCTACCCAAATGAATGATATTACCAAACCGTTCAGTTTGGATGAAAAACAAAATTATCAGGCATAGGAACAGAGGGGAACACTGTTGGAAAATGACCATTTTAATCTGGTTAATGCGTCCTACAATGCATAGATGATGACAGGTTCTGAAATCATTTTTCTGCCATAGGTCAAGCAATAAACATCATCATCCACTGTCCCCGATACCTGAATCTCCAAGAACCTAGCCAAATTCTGGACAACCATATTTTGTAACTCTACTGGTAGTGCTCACTTAGTCTCAATATATAAAAACTCTTCTTTGATTTATTTTATAACCACACGAAATGATTCTACTAGAGTGAATACCCTACCGATAATTTTAGCTTAGGCACAAGGAAGAGCGCAACATCACCACCATGAAGGTGAGGATTAGATGCACTCTGGACTTCTGGGCTACCTTTAATTAAGATCCTTGTGCAATATGTAATGCAAGAGTGGATCTACAAAGAGCACAAGGATTAAGGGCAAAAGAGGGCATCCCTGACTGAAGCCCTGTTCGATCATAATGTTTCCCAATGAGGAACCATCTATCATCAATTCTGCTTAGGGTCCATGTTGTAACGAAATTAATAAACCTGTTGAACTGGAAGATGTGTTCATCTTCTTTAACACAGTCATCGGATACTTCACCTTCCATTGATATTTAAGAGAGTTTTTTTTAAAAACAGGAGCATGGAATTATCACCTAATGCCTTGAATCTATTGTTTAGAGTCAATAACAAGATGTTTTCATGTTTAATTTGTCCACTAGACAAGTAAGCCTGAACCCATGCAACACAAACTTGTTATCAAAGGACGAATCTGAGAAAGAGGGTTCTCTGCCACTAGGAAAAAATATGTGTTAGTGTTTAAATTTGAACATATGATTTATGAATGCAAACGCCTTAACTACTACAGGTGAGCACCTGAAAAAATGCAGTGAGATGTGTGCTCATCTTGCATCACTGTGGTTTCAAAATAAAAATGTGTACACTTTAGCAAAATGTAACAATTTGAAGATATTTATAATGATTCCATGTTACTCCGTGATTAAATGCAAATATCGACAGAAGCAGAAAAGTAGGATGGGTGTTTGCTTTCAGGATAAAACATACACAAAAAAGATATAAATAAATAAAGGTTGTGGTAAACTATTGTTCCATAATACTATTTAATAAAATATATATTATTAATGAAGAATTTGTTTAAAACCATTATGTGCAACTTAATTAAGAGCCTTATTCTCAAATTAAGTTACAAAAGTGCACCAATAGGTATATGTCCTTGCATTAGTGCAGATCTATGACTTTTAGTAATTCACAAGAGTTTACAGAAGTAGACCTAGAAACTCTACCTCTAGAAAACGTTTGTGATTGTCATTTTCGCTTTAGCAAATATACACATACAAAAGTCCACTGAGCAATTGCAAATTCACTTTCCCTGCACCTGCTTTTTCACACCAGGAAAAAGAGTTTTACTCCTACCTTTGTCAAGAATAATTTCTAGTCTTTTACAATGTGGAAAAGAGATTGGAGAAGCTGGTGAATAACCTTAAAAACGCAGGTGTGTGGGTGTGTACAGACTCAGTGCATTCCAAGCCTAGAACTACCACCACATCCTGCCAACTTCTGGCTCCAGTATGTCCCCGATTACGAGATGCATGGTACTAGTACGTTAGTAGATCCGCCCCCGTAAAAACTGTTACTGTGTGGTAACCCCCCGCCAGTACCATGCAATTATGAGTTTTTTCCCCATGGAATGGGGAATAAGCATGCAAACCAACTTATTTGTCCCATAAGTTCTTTTAATTTTAGTTCCTTCTTAAAATGATTGTAAGCACTTTTAACAATGTGGAAGCATTTGAGTACCTTATTTTCTGTACCATGGAGTAGCTTGCTAGTATTTTATTTTTTTAGTTCATGGCACTGAGGCAGGTTTTTTTGCAGCAATTTAACATCTGTGTCTCTCAGTCAAAGTCAAAATATACTTTTATTTGATTAATTAAAAATCATAAAAGGATGGACAACCATCATAAAACGCAATGCTTTAGAGTATACATTTTAAAAACATAACAGGACTTAAGGTCAATATCACCATAAGGGGGCGCTTATTATTTTAAAATAATGACGAATATGACAGTGCATTTGGGAAATATGTGCTAATTAATTGGCTACTTGGCAGAGTTGCATTTTGCCAGTTCTTTTGCTGCGATTTTCCATAGTATTATGGCTCTGCAGGACAGGGGAATTGACGACCCTCCGAGACATTCAATGACCGCTGCTCTATATGTTCTTATTTGTTCATTCCTTAGAGCCTCTCGGAGGATGGATTTTCGAGTTTCCAATAAAAAATAGCAAGTACATAGTGTCTCTCAGTTCCGCTAGCCTTATGAACATATTCTACTTCCAGCGTTGACCAACTAATAGCTTCACACTAGTTATTCATATTTATGCCTTTTTTAAATATGTAAAGTCTAATTTTTTCCTTCTTCCAAACTTCCTTCTTCTTTATTTCCTTTGAAACTGGCATCCCCACTTTTTTCTTTCGCTCCCCACCCACATACATGCCTCAATGCTTCTTGGTAGTAGGAAAAGGTGTTCGTCACTTCCTGTCTTGGAATGTATGCTCTGTTGTTCACTGGAAAGATAGTCAGGCACGGCGGAACAGAGTTAAGGCCCTAATCTCATCAAAATAAAATAAAAAAACGGAAGGCCCTTCTTCTCTAAATCTTTGGTCTGAATCTTCTACTACAGTACAAAAAAGATACATCACCATGCCATTACTGCTACGGTCACCCATCCATAATCCGACAACTCTACAGAGGAGGAGAGGGTGAAGGCTCAATAGCAAAAAGAGCAAAATTAGCATCCTACTTCTCAGATACCAGAAATATCCTAAACGTACCTAGAAAAGTCTGCCACAGCATTCGCAATCTGGAGCCCAGGGCTTAGCCTTCCTGGCTCACAATACCATGCTATACATCATCTTCCCCAGGTCAGCAGTTTTTATAGAAAAGCATTGTGTGGCCAGCTGCAGCCTTATTTGATATAGCTACACATACATTATCCAGGATGACCTCTCATCCTGAGGCCCTGCAAAAATGCAATGACAGTTTGGCTTCTCAAACGAGATTCTAGGAGGTCTTTCAATAGTGAGATCTGGCAGGCCACAAGCAAGGGCAGGGAGGAGTGTTTCCTTTATTAAATTCCTCAGGAATGCTTCCATGTTCACTTGTTACTATGATGCCTCTGGGATTCCCATAAAATGTAACTTTGATTTCCTCTTGGCATCGGCTGGATAGGAAAACTTGACCCCAGTGAAAACCTGTAGATAAGGAACACAATGGAGTGGGACTTGGATGAGGAAATTTATCTTTAAAAAAAATAATCAAGCAATACAAATGGCTGTTGGATCACTTGGCGATATGGGCAGATGTAGCGTTGGATTTCACCGAGGCAACTCCACAAGCTTCGCAACAGGAAATGGACTTGGACCACTAAAGTGTATAGAGAGAGGTGCACGCCATGATTCTTTTTTGAGTGACACAATCATAATATATGTTTAGCCATACTGTACAGAAAACGACCATGTCATGGGACACACAAATTGCAATAATGGGGATGCTGAGGACCTTCTGGGTAGTTTCAGTACAAGCCTGGCTGCTGCGTGCTGGACCATTTGCAGTCTGTGCAGGGCCGATTTATTCAGCCCTGCATACAGACTGTTGCAATAGTCCAGTCTGGACGTTATAAGCGCTACAGCCACTGTCCGCCTAGCACTTAGAGGAAGGAAATCAAAGAATTTCCTGAGGCTTTTGATGGTTCTGAAACAAGTCCCCGCTACTTCTTTGGCTTGTAAACTGAAAGAGAGGGTATTGTCGAACTTAATGCCCAGGTTTCGAACAGAATTAGTTGTCTTGGGGGGGGCTTCCACCATTTCCGGCCACCAGTCCTTTGGGGAGAAACAGTTATTGAGGCCAAAAGGAACAATCTCAGTTTTGGCTGAGTTACATTTTAGATGATTTTGGGTCATCCACTTAAAGGTTGCTGTTAAGCACTCTTTCAGAGTTTGTTCAGCGTCAGTTTGATTTTTGTCAAGGGTCAACACGAGTTGGGTGTCATCAGCGTAGGCAATAGTACTGATGTTAAAGGTGGAGATAAGTTCCAGTAAGGGTACCATATAAAGGTTAAAAAGGGTAGGGCTCAGGCTTGAGCCCTGCGGCACCCCAGATGTCAGGAGCTTCTCCTCAGAACGGAAATTGCCTAGCATGACAGCCTGTCGTCTCTGCTCCAGATAGTTCTTGAGCCATTTGAACACGGTTCCTGCTATGCCAGCTTTGGTCAGGCAGTGTAACAGGATAGCATGTGACACCGTGTCGAAAGCCGCAGAGAGGTCCAATAGGATCAGGACAGCCATTTTTCCCTGATCTAAGGCAGCACGAATGGTTTCTGCTGATGATAGTAGCGCTGACTCAGTGGAGTGGTGAGCCCTGAAACCAGCTTGGCACGGATGTAATAAGTTGTTGTTTTCTATGTGGGCCATCAGTTGTTTGTTAACAAGGGATTCGGTGACTTTGCATATTGCGGGGAGGAGGGAGATGGGGCGCAGGTTAGACAGTGTCGTAGGGTCAGGTATTACTTTTTTCTGTAGTGGTCTGACTGCGGCCAGTTTCCATTGAGGGGGAATATCCCCTGTTTGCAGGGACGCATTAATAATAGAATTAATGCAGGGGTTGACCTCGCCATGGCTGAATAAATCGGCCCTGCACAGACTGCAAATGGTCCAGCACGCAGCAGCCAGGCTTGTACTGAAACTACCCAGAAGGTCCTCAGCATCGGCAGCACTAGATGCACTGCACTGGCTCCCGGTGCATAAACGCATCCTCTTTAAGGTACTCACCATCACCTACAGAGCCTACCACAACCAAGGCCCGCTGTACTTGAGGAAGTACTTTAAAGCATATCAGCCGAAACGAACCCTCAGGTCATCTACCACTAACCAGCTTCAAATCCCCAGATTCAGGTTAACGACCAAAGGAGGAAAATCTCTTGCTGTCATCGGAGCAAAGGCCTGGAACAACCTCCCCTTGTCTCTACGCCATAACTCAACAGAACTTAGTTTCAGGAAAAACCTAAAAACCTGGATCTATTCCCTTTCTGAATCAGACTACAAAGCATTGGTATAATCATCACCCTGCACGCTCACTAAATCATCATTACCTCTCATCTCTATTAACCATCCTGGAATCGCAGCGCCAAGATACTCCTTGGAGTGGTAGTGCGCTATATAAGAACACAATCACAATCACAATCACAATCACAAGTGTGGGGTTGTGCAATAATGTTTGCAATGTATTTATTGTTTTTGTCTAACAGAAAATGCTAAATAAAGATATAAAAAAATAGCGGCTCTTTAAATACCCACTTTTCTATTTTAGTTTAAGATTTGCTGAAGCCATTTCGGCCTTATGGTTAGTTATGCAGGTTTCTTCTAGTGTTTTGATATTACTCTCTACGAAGATTTTAATTGGAAATTGCTCCACTTTTAGGTCCAGGCTTCTATCTTTGCCTTGATAGCTCCAACCTCTTTACCATTTTTTCCTTTATCACTTTAGATATCTCTATTTCAGATTTTTTTTACATTGTTCTGTAAAAAAAACAAAAACTGTGGACTTTGTCTTCTACGACCTTGACTGTAGTATAACATTTTTACTGCACCACTTTAAACAATAATACATTATTAAATAAAAACTGACTTTGACATGGAGAATGCTGTATGGATCAATAATTGGTTAAATAGCAGCATGCAAACGGCAATAGAAATAATGCTAACTGAGCCAGTGACAAGTGAAGAATTACAGGCGGCAGTGCTCACAGGAATCATGAAAGGGGTAAACGCAATCTCTAAAAATAATAAAAAAATAAAAAAGAACAATCCCTTAGTCAGATAGTACAAACTCACCAGAAACTAATTTTAATTAAAAATAATAATAAAAAAAATTCCTGTTGGTATCAAAATGCACCACTAAAGTTTCAACAGGGTGCTGCACGTAGATCTTCCTACTACCCAAATCTCCAGGAAGATGAAGAAGCAGCTGTTCGGTGCCACACATCCTTTATTTCAAAACAGAATTGAGGGGAAGGAACAAATGGCAGAGCAGGTGATACATCAGTCACTTTTTAGTAATGCCTCCTTGATGCCGTACCATACATATATCTTAATGTAAAGGAGTACAGGCGGCTACATTTTTTCTTTGAATGGTCCTCTGCTACACCAAGGAATTGGGGTGAGGGGCAGATGTACTGATGGCAGCCACAAATTACTTGCTAGTAATTATGAGGCAGGCAAAAAAAGTTAGCAATAGGTTGCATATTTGTGAGGGAGGCAGGAACAGAAAGCTGAAAAGGTGCTTTTTTGTAACAGACCGAGACTTTCCATTTACCATAATTATAAATGACTTACAGTTGGGAAGTAGTAGTATTGCTGTAAAAGTTGGAAGAGACAAATAACGTTCAGAAAGGCAATGCATGCACAATAGCAGAGGGATCCTTAATATGTTGTGTATGTACCTCGACTACAATCAAAACCACATACTGCTCTGAGTCAAAGTACACATCTTTTAAATAAACTGTAAAATTACCATCTAATTGTGTTCTATTTCAGACTCTGTAAGTAATAACAAGCATTTACAATGCAATGGTCTCAGCATTGTTAAAGTTAGAGCTATTGGCATTGCTCATGACATTATTTTTATTTATGTTTTTGTTTTTAAAACATATAAATTAATGGCATTGTCAAATAGCGTAATCTCTTGCAAATGCGAGACCTATTGCATTTGCACCCACACACATAGCCACACACACAAAGCCACCCACACACACATACAGAGCCACCCACACAGAGCCACCCACACAGAGCCACCCACACAGAGCCACCCACACAGAGCCACCCACACAGAGCCACCCACACACACAGAGCCACCCACACACACAGAGCCACCTACATACACACAGAGTCACGAGCCACCCACATAGAGCCACCCACACACACAGAGCCACCCACACACACAGAGCCACCTACATACACACAGAGTCACCCTCAGACAGACCCACCTACACACACACAGAGACACACACACACACACACACACACACACACACACACACACACACACACAGAGTCACACACACACAGAGCCACACACAGAGAGCCACACACAGAATCGAGCTCAGCCAGGGAACAGAGGCAAGAAAACACGAGCACAGCTAGGGAACAGGGGCAACAAACACGAGCACAACCAGGGGACAGAGACAGCCTGCAGAAATGTGCTCTCTTATGGAGTACTGAAAGTAAAAAAGTGCCTCCACGCATCAGACCTTAACTGGCAAAGAAAAGACTGCGTAGGTTAGCCAACTATTGTGTCTGCAATGATGTCCTAATGCCTTTTACTAATCTGGTCAAAGTTTGAGCTTAACTTCGAGATTTCTAGGATATTGTGCAATTTTCTTCTCTAATTTAATGGTGTGCCCACAAGATATTGTGAACGGATGTGAAGTAAGAAACGATGGATTGTGAAGGGCCATCAACAAAACTCTCAAATTTAGACTACATATCAAAATAATTTCACTGCACAGAAGGGTACACATATTTCACGAGGCCTATTCCTTCATCATTGGCCTCTACTTCCTTCTGTATCTGTTGGTGAGGCTGGACCTTCAAGCAACTCCTCCTCTTCCACTGATCTTTGTTGGCAGGCGAGTACCCCTGTGCTTAATATGTAAAGGAAAGAATGTTTGTGCTCCAAGCTCTCCTCAGAAAACCCTGGCAGGAGCAATTAAACTTCCCCGCGCCGAATACCATGGCTGAGTATATTACCATCTCATGCCAAGGCCACCATAAGCTCCTGTCAGGCTGTGTACGCCGAGGTGAGACTGAGGTGTGAGTTACGACGGTGCCAGGGTCCACGTTCAACGAGCATAATAAATACCGACTAAACATATTTAAACTTGTGACCTCTCCTCATACACAGAGCTCTGCTTTCAGCACATTAACCCCGTGCCCTCAAATACCTTACTAGCGTTGGTCCACGTGACTTGGAAGTTTCACACAGATTTCTGCATCGGGTACTTTAACCCCCTCAGCCACTATTACAGGGAGAGCGCCCTGCTACGAAGGTTATGTAAACATGCATGCCAACTTTTTACAACAGGAAAGTGGGATATTTAACAACAACAACAACAAAAATCAGGGCCATGTATTTTCCCGCAATGATTTCCATTGAAACAAAAGCGATTTCAGGCTGGGGTGAGCTAAAAGAAAGCCGATTTTGATTATAACATCGGGAGTCTCCTGCCTAAATCGGGTCTAGTGGCATATATGCATAAACATCTTTGCAGCAGGCGCAGTAACCCCCTCAGCTCCTACCTGCCCACAGTGTGATTGGCCAGCTGCCGCATGCGGTTGAGGTGTTACTTCATCATGGCTCGGTCGGGTCCGGTCCGGGAGCAGGGTCAGCCCGTCATGTCAGCCCAGGGAGGTCCGGTGCCTGCGGCGGAGGGAGCGCTGGCCCGCCCGCCTCCCTCTGCTCCTGTCAGCGCAGCGCGGTCACAGCACTTCCCCTCGCATTGCACACTTCCTGCGGGCGAGACAGGCGTGACCGAGTGAGGAAACAGGAAGAGACCGCGCGGGAGGCTGTGCCAGCCTGCGGGGAGACAGGCGTGGACTCCCTCAGAGACCGAAACAGCTCTGAGAGAGAGAGAAAGCTACAGCCCCCTCCGTGAGAGACTGGTGAAGGTTGACGCGGGTCCGAGACTTCCCGGGGGAGAACTAGAGTCAGCCATGGGCCGATGGAGGGCAGACCCTGAGAGAGACAGAGTGTGCGAGAGACACAACTGACTCCCTGTAGGCTGAGGGAGAGACAGAAAAGAGACCACTCTCGCTACTCTATAGGATGAAAACGAGCATTCGCCCTGTGCGCTCGACGCCATTTCTCGGTGCACATTTTGAAACAATTTGGCCCTGCAGTTTGCCAAGCCCGCATTTTGATTAAATCTCCCAAAGCCATCTGACCTCGAGTTGTTATCTCCGATAAAGCATGCGCCTTCTGATTTCATGTCTCACGCTGCCTGCACGCGCCAGTCGGCCCTCTGATTGGTTAATAAGGAACACCAATCAGAGGGCCGATTGGCGCGTGCAGGCAGCGTGATGAGGGGCGTGCTCTCTCCCGATGACGTCAGGGAGAGAAAGAAGAGTAAAACTACACCCCTCTGTCCCAAAAAGACGGGGCTTAAATGGAGTGACGCCCCTCTCCTCCAATGGCTGGCCAGCATTTACGAGGCCAGCCAATGGAGTAGAGGGGCGGGTTTAAGCCCCCAACACTGTAAACATTAAATCTCGGCTGCGCGAACACTGCTGCGCAGTGTAATGCTAGGTCGAGACCTAAAAACACCACCTTTACGCATGCTGACTGCATTTCAAAAACATCTTGTCATTAACAGGGGCTGTTTTATACACATCTTTTGACCATGATAATTACAGTAATCAAAATTAACAAAATATTTCTGTTATTTTTAAAAACCCTAAAAATTGTGACTACTCTTCCATTTATCTCATCAACAGATGCTATCCATTGCCCCCAATCTAACTTACCTTCAGGCCATGGTCACACAATCCACACACTTCAACCAATATTAATTATTCTTAAAAGTTACTAAAGTCCTTTGAATAGTCATGTTAAGATGTCATGTTGTGGAATGATGCCAGATGTCTTGCCTTAATTGATGGTGTTCTTGGTAAGCAGTGTGCTGCTTTACAGTCAGGAATACTCGCATTTCACAAGTGACAAGAGTTCTGTGTAATCTAAACCATATGAGCTCTGGATTTGCAGGTCTGTTCTCAGCATGCATTTCACCTATACTGTTTTGGTGCTAGCTCTTAAGTAACAAGGCAAATTTCATTGCATTTGCGCGTGAGAACATCCAGAGTTGAATTATGTTGTAGTCAATTTATAATGTCTGCTCTTTAGCGCAATCATTTTTTTCCCCACGATCATACAACTTCTTGTAAATTTTTGGCCATTCCCCAAAATCTTGGTTTATGTGTTATTAGTGTCTTCAGTTTTTGCAGGTTAACTAATTAAGTCTTTTTTTTCATATTGATTGCATTCATTATATTTTACAGGTGGATCAGAATTTCAGACCCCGAATTTTACCTTTGTTATCTGCTGTAATTAACAGTGAATGCACTCAAGTACAAAGTGATGATTCCCATTTAATCCACTCTACTAGTATAGAATAATCACATGCCCCAAGAAACAACACGGCTGTCTTAACCATGCCTATCGGTTTTACGAATTCTGAATTCCTATTTTCATTCTCATCACAGCTCATCCAAAGTATCCAGAGTTAACTTTATTAGTAAAAAGATAACTTACGTTTCCTATTTAATTCTTTGGAATGGATTCTTTCATTATGTATGCCTGTACTTTCAGAAACCACTTATAACATTTGTAGTCTGATCTGATTTATGTTGTGAACAATATTTATAAAGTGTATATTTGAGATTTCAGTTTATGATTTCTTATTTGAATTGTGTTCATTGCATTTAACCTTGACTGATCGTGAGGTCAGTTGAAAATTAGATAAAAATGCAACATTAAATGACTGATCATGAAAATAAAGCATAAATGCCATAAAAGTATGACAGATAATTTCTCATGCTGAATTACCTTGATTCACAGATGTGTATAAACCAACCCCGACAAAAACAAGATATCCTTGAAACACTACACAGATGTCAAAGCTTGGAGGTCTTTTAATAGGCAATGGTCTCAAACACTTATTTTACCTGTGCCTGTTTTAAAGGAAGAGTATTTACACTCTGAGCAGTGTGCCGTTTGGATTGTGGACGAAGTCCATCCACAATACATGCAAAATCATTTGGGATTTTAGGATAGTGGCATTAAAAGCTCTCATAGAAATCAGCTGCCAAAACTTGCATTAGCTATAACAAATTTCAGCAACAATCATTGTTGGTAGAGTGATCAACTGATAGTCCATTTCAGCAATAGCACAGAGAACAACAAAAGTAAAGAACTGCAGAGATTAGAATCTTGGCTGGTGCCCACAGCATATGGCACATTAAGCAGGTTTATAAAAGTGCTATTAAAACTCTTCTTTGCATTGTAAGCTGCACTGTGGCTCAGTAGTACGGTTTACAGTAAATTAACTTTTCTAAACAAAGCATGGCATTTTTGCTTAAGAGACTTTTCACGTTACATTGTCATTTACTAATGGCCAGGGAAGCAAACGAAAAGCAGCCAGATTAGTGTATTCATGTGCAATCGGCTCAGTGCTTAAATTGAGCCGGTGGTTGCTGGTTGGGCCCAACAGAACTCAGCTCAGTTCAAATAACGTGTTTTCAGGGGCCAGGGCCGTGAAGGTGCAAATACAGTTAAAAAGAAGTACTGAATAAATAGATAAAAAAGATAACTAAAACAAATTCATATCTCAATAAAAGATGCACTCAGGCGTCGTAATTTAACAGCTAAAAAATCATGATTAAACAATAAAACAACATGCATATACATACAAAATGTAGATACAGCACATTGGAAAAAGACGACAGTACACAAAATGGTACACAATATGGGGAACCAGGTATACAACAAAAAGACCATCTTATCAAGGGAGAAGGGAAAACCTTCCTTCTGAGTATCCACACAGCTCCCAAAAACGTGGCAACTGAGATGGCATACAATGGACAGCAATCCGTTCTGAGAATGCGAAAGGCAATAGAATGACTCTGCATGCCTAGCTGCCTGCAGATAGGTGCTAACCAAGTACTACGAAGGCAGGCACGCATAAGCAGGGCATGCAAAGAAAACATGAGAAACTCTTTCCTCAGAACAGTTGCAAACAAGACAATCGGCAATGCCCCCAGTTGACCATTTAGAAGTGAACACTCTTAACGGTAGAGTGCCTAATCTGAACTAAAAGTATAACTTCCTGTCCATAGGCACAGTCACCTGTTCCCAAAACAGATCATAGCCACAAGAGGACTTAAAGTCAAGTAATTTACTTGACAGCTTGGTACAATAGCCTTTCAAGTATCATTGGCCAGTGTATTTGACCAATACCGCAGTTTCAGTGAATCCCTGGACGGGAAACAGGTACCGGCTTGATGCTTCCATAATTCGGACAAACCAAGTGAGTGCAGAATCTCCTTAATATTGAAGAGCCAAAGAACCTTACAAAAGTGGTCCGCTATCATTACATCCTGGAGGGCAGCATCGTCATGGGCAAGTTCTGGAGTAGTCCAGACACCCCTCCTGTACAATAACAGACACAGCCTAACTGTATACGCCAACCCTCTTAATCCCGTGTCCATAAAAAGTGGATACAAGGGAGTACTGGAAGGGAGAAGAGAAGGATTTTGCAGGAATTTATTTTCTTCTCCAATTCCTCAACATTGGAAAAGACCCACAGTTCCGCCCCATAAAGGACCAAGCTCACTGCTTTGGCCTCAAATTCAGTGTGCAGGTGCAATGGGTTTGGTAAAAAAAGCACAATGTTCTTTAAGAATTGCACCCAAAATCTGTTTGTGCTTTATAACCACTTTGCTGGCATGGGGTTTCCAGGACAAACCTGCAGAAAACGTCACTCACTCCTAGATATGTAAAAGAGACCACCTTCTCAAGGGGCACCACCCCCAAAAACTATACTCCATTTATGAGATTTATGTGGATTAAACAACATTAGTTTGGTTTTAGTTGTGTTTATCTCCAAACCACGAGTGAGGCAAAACTTGTCAAAAGTTTCTATAGCCTGCTCTGGGTTTTGGAGATCAGTAATGAGTTGTCAGCTAATAAAAGGATCGGGTTTTATCCTTCGCAAGCAGGGGGGTCATCCCGGGACATAAAATACACCATTTTGTTAATGTATAACGAAAACAGAGTTGGGGCCAGTAAACAACTCTGGCGGACATCTTTAGAAACCAGTACCCTATCAGTCATCTGGCACTGTTCTTCCCACACGATTCACGCAAAAATAACCTTGGGTAAACTTATTATTAGCGACAAAATATCAGAGGGCATATGCATATCAGTAAGAGCTTTCTAAAGAGTATAGGGAGGACCAAGTCAAAGGCGGATTTTAAATCGACAAAGGCAACATAGAGATCCACCTTGCCGATTAATACAGTCCTCCAACATTAAATAAGAAATGGGAGGCCTAACCCATAGTTGAAAT
The DNA here is from genome assembly GCF_964261635.1 of Lissotriton helveticus. Taxonomy (NCBI): domain Eukaryota; kingdom Metazoa; phylum Chordata; class Amphibia; order Caudata; family Salamandridae; genus Lissotriton; species Lissotriton helveticus. The sequence goes on from NC_136067.1 coordinate 1,370,139,455, forward strand.
TTTCCTGCGAAAAAGCAGCTCGGAAGTGGCTAAGAACATCTTTCTCGAGTATCCAATCCTGAATTTTGGACAGTAAGCAACCACAAAAAACTTTTTGAGGACAATCTATTAAACTAATAGGCCTATAGTTGCTTGGTTGGGATCGGTCTCCTTTTTTATGGATAAGAATTGGGGATTGGAGCCCCCTCAGCGACAGTACTGGCAATATTTAAAATATATTGGGGCCAAGCCTCCGTGCCCGTTAGAAATACATCGGCTGGAACAACATCCTGCCCTACAGACCTGCCACTCATAACAGCTTTTAGAGATTGGATGATGTCAGAAATATCAAATAAAGGTGTGGAGCGAATCAAGTGGGGTAAAGCCGGAAAAACATCCTGTATAGGAATTATAACATCATCGCAGTATAACTTCTGAAAATAGTCAATCCAATCTGAGGGAGCAACGTTGTGAGTTCCAGAACAGTAAAGGTGCCGCCCCGAAAAACTAGTGACCAAAATTTTGAAAAAACTGTCAAGACAGGCATTCTTGAGATCCCTCCACCTCTGCTCATCCAAATTCTTTTTAGCATTAGCTATGGCCACCTTATAGGCTTCCCTAATCAAAGGGATGCATGCAATGTCCTAAGCTTTAATGGCCTTTGACAAAGAGCGTTTAAGCTCACAGCATTCCTTGTAGAACCATAGAATTTTTGGGGTGGTACAATTTCTTTTAGGTCTGCCAGATATAGCAAAATGAGCTAAAATATTCTCAAAGGAAGCCTTGTGAATAGGAGTCATTTGATAGATATGGCCTCCCTCGATTTGTGACAGGACAACTTGGAGACTGTTACTTACAGCTAATAAGATGACTGCCTGGCGTCATTTTAAATGGTGCATATAAGATGCTGGAACAATAACCCTAGTTTAGGAAAACAAACATGGATTGAGAAGAATGTTATTACAAAGAGCCAGCATAGTAAGGGACAAAGGATTGTGGGAGCTTTCTAAACTTTAGAGTACGACCATATCAACGACAAGCAAGTCTTAAGTCGCCTAAGATATTGTTGACTTTACTCATAGGGTTTAATTTGTTGAAGTTATGTGTCCCTTTTGGGTCAAATTTTGTTCTACAGTTGACCACCCTGAGCCCGAGTTCAATAGATAGAGCAATTAGCTGGAGAATTACTTGTGACCATATGTTAATAGGTGGATTGTCCAAAACAGGAACAGCACATGCAGCATCCTTGTCTCTAGTTAGATGGATATCATTTCGATCAAGCGGCTCAAATGTTGTATGAAAGTAACCCGTTAAGATGAGGTAGTCTTGAGGAGCCAAGCTCGCGTCCGAGATGGCCGCGCTTTAGCTCGGCTCCGTCTACTTTCCTGTTCGAAACATAAATCCTGCTTTTATCCTGCCCCGGGAAGACAATTTCTGCTACGCTGTGGCTCTACGGCGATTTATAGACACTTACCGTCTGTTCCGGTTGTCTCTCGGTGCCGTGGTTCCGGAGCTGTGTCTTCGCTCGCTTCGGGGCCTCCGGAGCGGACTGGCCTGAGTCTCCTCGGCGGCGCCCGGACGGGGCGCTGCGCTGTGGCCAGCCCTTGATGGCGCAGTGGGCTCGGCCGGCGAGGTGGTTGTGCAGAGAGGCCGGTCGCGGCTTTCCGGCCTGATCGGGCAGTCCCGTGGCCTGGGGTGGAGGCGCTGCCTTCTGATGACGGGGCTGACCGTAAGTGTGGCTTGTCCCCCCCTTTGTTCTCCGGTCCGGCCATTTTGAGTGCCTCCGCCCGGACTCGGAGAACGGGGCCGGTGGCAATTGGGGACCGGCGATCCGCCTTCTTCTGGTGGCCCCCCTTCCTGCTCTGGACGTGCCTCGGCTGGTGGTTGACTGAACTCCGTTTGCCTGGCTGCGGCCCGGTCGGGGGTCGAGGATCGCTACGACCCCGCCGGGCTTCCAAGATGGCGGCCGACCCTGCATATTTCAGCCGGGCCGAGATGGGCGGCGGTGGTCCACGTTGTGGCACAGAAGCCGGATACTGTAAAGGTGTTCCTACACTTGTCGACATCCTCGCCGCCCTGCGCTCCTGGGGTACTCCTGTGGCCGCACCCGCTGTTAACCTGGAGGAGGCTCGTTTCGCTGGGCCGCTTGAGCCCCCCCTGGAGTGTGCGGCTACGTCGCTGCTGGGTGCGGCTGGACCTATCCTGGAAATCACGGACCCGGTGGCTGCCGTCTCTGCGGAGTTCCGCTGCCCTCCATCGTGATGTGTCCTCTCCTGTGCTGTGGGTCGGTGGGCCGGGTCCTGTTTGGGCCGGTCTTGGTGGTTGTTCCTCTTCTTCATCTCCTCGAATGGCCGAACGTAGATCCTGTGCTGACTCCGCTGGGTCGGCTTTCCTCAGATCATCTTCGGAACTGTGCCTGCATTGTGTACAATGGCTTCTGACTGTCCCAGTTCATCCGAGTTCTGCACGAAACATCTTACGCAGATTGAAGTTTGAACTCCCTGTTCTCTGCCTCCTGTTCCTCGTGGTCTGGTTCTTCGTGAGGCGGACTGCTACAGGTTTGGAAAAACAAGGACAGGGATGAGACGATCTTGCCTTCGTGGACTGTTGTCTTGTAATGGTTGGATGATCGGTTGGTACGATATGACCATGTCGGATTTTTGTCGTTTTCCTGGACTGTATCCTTGGACTCTTTTGTCTTCCCATGGACTCTGATGGTTCGGACGGGAGGGTGGGAGCCTATGATTCTGTTTTATGGCCCTCTCCCGTGTTCTTTCCTCCCTTCTTCCTTCTTTTTCCCCTTTTTTTGTCTTTATGTTCTCTCTTGCTTTAGCTCTTCTATATTTCGGGTTCTGATTAGGGCGACAGGCACGCTGCTGGGGGGTAGGCCATAGCCTTCTGCAGGGGTGCAGGGTGGGCTTCCGGGGTGGGAGGGGGGGTCTGTCATTTCTTTGGGGTTTTTTCCCCTCATTTTTCTCACTTTTTTGGTTCTATGGCTCTTGTGTGTCCTCTTTTTCGGGACGCGGTCTCAGCATGTGTCCCCCTGGGTGGATTATTTTGATGCACTAGCCGTTTGGTCTTACTGTGACTTTGGCTCACCACGTAATTTTGCTCCGGTCACTACTGGTTCTGTATACCGATTTGTGGTTTCCGGCCTCGTTTGCCGTGGGGCGCGTGCTTGAGGTGGCGTTCTTCCTTTCGCCTTTTGTTCCCTTTTCCCTCTTTTTCCCTTTTTCCCTTCCTCCCCCCTCTCGTGGGGGGGGTTTTCCCTTATTCCCTGGGTTGTGAGACGTAGGGCTTTATTTGATAAGCTTTTTTCGACTCTGTTTGATATGATACGTTCTTGTTGTGGTGGGTGGGCGCTGAACGGCGGTTGCCACTGTTTTTCTGGCGAGACATTTATTCTGCCTTTACCGATATGTGTTTGTCATTATTGAGTTATCCTGTATCTTTTACCGCGGTTAGTTCGCGGCCCACCACGGCCCTCCGAGACTTCCTAACTGTTGTTATCCTGTCATACCCGTTTCTATATTAGAAAATCAACCTTCTCGTATCCTGTCCCTGCTGGTTGCTATATGGCTTTTAGCCCTAATTTCCTGTATGATTTGTTGTGCTATTCTGTATGTGTTTCTGTATTGTTGATTATGTTCCTTATTTGTGGTGGCCGGCCCGCTGGGTTGTAGGCCCGTATTTGTGAGCCTTCTCTGTACAATAAAGGTTTAAAAAAAAAAAAAAAAAAAAAAAAAGATGAGGTAGTCTTGATAAGAATGTTGTTCAAGAAAGCTTTGGAGCACTTGGAGAGTATGAGATGGTAGGCTTTCCCTGACCCCTCTTACTTAAACATTAAAAATGACAATCCCCGGGTTGTTTCCACTATTGAGCTGAATGCCCAGAATGTCCGGCAATTCGATTTTAAGCTTGAAAATTTAGCAATAAAGAGAAGCCCCAAACTACGTGGTTAGACCACCAGAGGCTATTCCCCTTTGACTAGGTATTGCAGGAATAAATAAATTAAGATAGCCTGGTCTGTGGATAGAATCCATAGACCAAATCTCTTCAAACAAACAAAAATCATAGTCCTCAATAAGTTGGTTCCAATCGAGGAGAGCTACCTTGGACCCAAGTCTGGCAAAATTCCAAGATATGAGGGACAACAGGCTGGGCTTCACATTCGCAGAAACCTCGTTTAGACCATGAGCCTGAATCAACTCAATTACAGTATGCAAGTCACTACTAATAGGTGGGTGAGATTCGCAGATCTTAGCAGTGGTAGGATAAAGCTCATTACTGCTAGCAAATTAAAATAAGGAAGCGCTTCGGGTAAACAGGGGCAGGTTAAAAATTCAGACACCCTGCTTACCTCTAATAAAGAAGACTGAGTGAAATTTAGGGATGTTGGTATTAACGGTTTAACTGATATACCAATTGCACCACTAACATAATCAATATCGTCAAGACATAAAGGTCTATTAGTAGAAACCTAACAAGATTGCTGTTCCTTGTCAATGTGCTGGACCAGCCTGGACTACTTACATTGAATGTGTTAGTGGCTGGGAGGACAAGTCCTGTCATCAAGAGCCATCAGGTTATCAGCCTTGTCCCTAAGGGCTAATTCAACCATATAGTAGGATGTAATTGGCTTTAACTAACATTTAGGCACTAATGATGTCATCTCGAATGACTGAATGTCTGCCCCAATTTTCCAAAACCAATGTGACCCTTTATGGCTAGCATGGGGAGTCAGCTTAGGAACATTTATCATCACGATAGAATCTGCGATAGTGTGCCTACTGTTACTAGGACGCAAAACTAGTTTGGACGGACAAGCATAAGGAATCCTGTGGGAGAAAAGACTGTTGGATGTTGAGTGACCATCCTATGCACTAGAGAACTGGGTGCTAAGTGTATTAATAGTTGTTTTACTCTCCCTAGAAGTCCACTGGGCCACAGGCCTAACAGGGCACCGATCATGATTTACAGAAGGAGGTTGAGTCATAGAAGAGGAGGGGGGGGTCCCTATATCACACAAGACCGTCAATAAGCCGGTTGGTACAGCTAAAGATGGAACAAAGAGTAGAGTTGAAGTTTGACTAATAGATTGATGACTATTAACTACGTTGTCCCTTTTTGGTGGTATGAGCTGATTCAAAGAAGTGATCAAGGAGAGTATCATTGACTTTAACTCCCCTACCTCGCCTTCAGATGCATTATCAGCAAAGTATAGTAGGCATGATCAGAAGTAGAAGAGGCAAACAAGGTTGATGCAGAAGAGGTACGCAAGGGAGTGTCAAGAGAGGCCTGCTCCTCTGACAAGTCACACAGGGGGGCAAAACGGTTGTGAAATGGAAGAGCACCATCAAAAGAAACTGAAGGTGGAAGACCAGAACCAGATGACTCAGACAAGAGTACAAGCAGCGGATCTATCTTGTCTATGGTAGTAGTTACATGCCCCTGTTTTACTTGTCTCTTGAATATACCAGGAATTCTCTTTTGTTTACTATGGGGATATGAAGAAGGGGGGCTGGAGATACAAGTGAGGGAAAGGTCGATACAGGAGCAACCCATGCTGCAACACCAAGTATGGTGTTGCAGCATGGGTTGATGGGACGTGCTGTCCCCGCGGCAGAGGCGTGGGCGGCTTTACCCAAGTGCAGGTAGGCTCCCTTAGTAATGTTTGCGTTTTAACCCCTTCGATGCTGATGACAAAGCCAGCTCGTCATCAACGTTACCTGCGGTGCGCGGATGACGAGCTGGCTTTGTCGCAATCAAGCCATTTTTGAAATTCCCGCGTACAGCGGGAAACCGCGGTAGCGCGGTAGCGGTTAATAGCGCTTTAAGTCCAGATGGTAACATGAAAAAAACCAGCACTCATTTTTTGGGTACAGGCACTTTTTTCCCTTATAAGACATTTACCGAGAACAAGAGAGTGAAAAACACACAATGGGGAAAGGAGGAGGAAGAAATTGACGGTAAAACAGACACAAAGGGAGAAACCTGCAAAAGCGAGATTAAAAGGAATGGAGTGTCTGGTAGTGGATTAAAGAGGCATGAGGTGGATTCAAGACTACACAGCCTTAGTATTTGGCAAGCTGAGATTTAAAAGCACTGGCCACGGGCTTCTGAGCAGAGCTTTGGGCAGCAACACTCATTCTTTTACAAATTAAGAACTGAATCAGCTGATTGCTGGCAACAGACACTAGATTTGTTTTAAGACAAGCGATGCAATGTCACTATAGGTAGGAAAAGGTGAAGAATAAACTGCAGGGGCTGAACCCTCATCAGAGTCGAAAAAGGGGTAAAATAAAGGAGAAACCTTGTGTACAGCTGGGACAGACCTGCTCCTTCACCTGCACTCAGGGTGGAAGGGCGGGAATGGGGAGAGATGAAGGAAAGATTATGTTCTTCCTCTGAGAAAATGTGTATATCAAGGCAGAGCAACCTGTTGGAATAATTAGCAATGGTCTAACTACTCTAAATTGGCTTGGCTACGCTGAATTATGCCCTATTGTGTGAAGTGTAGGCACTGGAAAGAAATGTCTAATTTCAGACGTTTTAGAATCTCATGCTTCACTTCCATTAACAAACTCAGATGCCTCTGGTAGGGGTCTGCCTGATTGACTGCATTCTGATGTGCGACCTAAGAAGGCATGGTCTAAACTTCTTCTATGTCCAGACTCTGGTTTGCTATTCACATGTAACAACAGCAAACGGTTTTGCTCTTGTTACACATTGCCAAAAGATGAGGCCACTTGCTTTTCTTCCATTCTTTTAAATGAGCCAAAATTTACAGGGTGGTACATCTGTTTCTAAAAAGAAATCATGACCCTTGCATAATATAGTTTGAAAACTACAAAAGCAGGCTGGTCATCCCAGATTCATCTGAACCATCACTGGTTACTTGTGAAGGCTTATTTGGTTAATGGTGCAATAAAACTCAAAAGACGTTTGTCTTCTTTATATTAATCACTTAGCATTAGTTGTTTGCTTCACCTGTTCCTATCTCTGGGTGCAATAATGTATACATTCTTACAAAAATTAAGCACTGAAATGCTTTACACAATTTAATGAATTTGAAAGAAAAATTATATTTTTATTCAAGTTTTACCCTCTTAATGTTAAACCCTCTTAATGTTAAATTTGCAACAACATTTGTATATTTTTATACATTTGTTTTTTTCCAGACCTTATTATAAAATTAAATACATTTCAGTGAAATAGTTTTCTTTTTTTTTTTTTTTTATTATGCTGCGTACTTAAATCTGCATCTATGGCAAGTTGTCTCTTAGATTTCTAGGGAAATGACTCTGGTAGAATAGCAGTGTGTTTGCCAGTGGCTTTGGTATAAAGCAGAGGTCTCCCAACATGTTCTGTAGTGAGAGCTACTTCTGATCAGTAAAAATCATTGTGAGCTACTGAAGGCTAAGCAACTTGTGCATTCTTACCAGACATCCTCACGCCCAGCTCCATTGACTTTAAGCCTAATTTCCATACAGACAGATTCTATGGTTAGAACAAAATACTTTGACTAGGTGCACTACGACAGGAGCGCCATGTGTGAGTTAGTGAGTGTGTGGCCTTTGAGGATGTATGAACATGTGTGGGTACAGATGGGATGAATTTGTATGGGTGACTGACAGACAATGTTGTATGTACTTGTGGCACTGGAATACCTTTCGTCATATGGGACACCTTTACATGTATAATACAAACAACTATTTTTTTTAAATGAGAGAAATATAAAGTGCAGAAATCATTCAGCAAAAATGTTCAGCAAAAAATATTCATGATGTAGAACATTTTTCTGCACTTTAAATTTCTCCCCCTTAAAATAATGGCTGTATTTTTCAGATATAAATATGGCTCATGTGTACTAGCCACTAGGAGCAAGATGCCTGCTGTGTGCAAAGGCGACTCTTTGAAATGGAAGAAAATGAAACTGAAGAGTTAACTTTATGTTGATATAGATTCCATAAAACGCATCATTTAAATATAATCCCATTTCTAAGTGTCACATTTACAAACACCAGGCATCATTCTACCGGTGTTCTATGGACAACGGGTCATATTTATAACAGAAAAATACAGCCATTTGTTTAAATGGGAGGAATTTAAAGTGAAGAAACATGCTTCATAAAACATTAAGACGTCATTGACTTACTTGAAAGTGGAGAAAATTATTAAGACTTAATTTCTCATGGAAATATTTATCTTCTTTTTTTAAATTCTCCTATTTAAAAAAAGAGGGCTGTATTTTTCAGTTATAATTATGGCACATTGTCTCTTGGCTACTGGGTGCAAGAGGCCAGCTGTTTGAAATGTGACACTGTGAAATGGGAGAAAATAACAATGAAGAGTTAACGTTTTCATTTTCTACCATTTAAAAGGATTCAGAAACATTATTTTGTTCTCACTCCAATATGGAGCATACAAGGATTTATTTAAGAGTTAAATACCTCAGTTCTTTACCTCTGTGCCCTGGGCCATGTACCTGACTCCAGCACTGCCCATTATCAGGCCCTGCTATCTGCAGCCTGAAGATACAAGTACAAAATAAACACAGTCTTGTCTTAACTTTGAAAGAAAAATGTGACACTGTGCTTTTTTATAAATGAACTTTGGCTGCTTGCTACTCTAAAGGTGTCGACGAGCTTCTGGTAGCTCACGAACGACCGATTGGAGAAACCTGGTTTAAAGCAATGTGATTAACTACCCATCAGATGGTTCCACTCAAAGGTCCAGAGAGCTTATTTGGGTGACCAACCGTCCGTAAATTTCACGGACAGTCCGTAATTTCGGCCGTCTGTCCGTTGTCCGTGAAGGATTCTTTAACGGACGCTATTTGTCCGTAATTTTAACCAGGCACCGGTTGCACCACCCTAAAGCTGGCACAGCTTCCACCCATCTCCCTTCTTGACTCCGATGCTGTTGAGGTCGGGTGTAACAGACTCCGATGCAGTACCAAAGCTCAGATACCCAGCAGCATTGGAGAGGCACAGCAGGATGGCAACCCTCACACCTTCAGCCCTTGATGACCCGTTAAGAGGAGCTTGAAGGTGACTGAGAGGGAGGGACTGCAGCTTCAGGAGCAGGGGCATCTATTCAGATGCAAACAGCCCTGAATGCGTCATGACTCTGTAAGTTAGAGGGGCCTCACACATTCCCTTTCTGTCCAGGGCCACAAACATCCTAGAATAGGCTCTGACTACACTGAGGCAGCACGTGGTTCTCTTCACAGAGATTAATTACTGTCACTAAACTGTAAAAAAAACTCGGTTCTTCAAACATGCAGTCTATAATGTAATAAAATAAAGAAATGGCACAATTTCCCCCACACTGATTAACAAAGTATGGAGGACAATCAGTTAAATCAGTTCTTTAGAAGTATCTCCTTTAAGTACTTTACATTACAGTGGGGGATGACAAAACTAACATTTTGGAAAGCCTGTCTTCTCGTTGTCTTGTCCAGGAGGGGGTGAGGAGCCCTACCCCACCCTGGAAGACACCAAGATGATGCCAGAATACTGCATTCCCACCCCTGTGCCCACCCTGGTGGATCCTTTTTCTCCCCTCCTGTGATGACTCCTGCCCCCCCTCCGCCCCCCCAAGTGATGGCTCCTGTCCCCACCCTCCCCGCCTGTGATGGCTCCTGTCCACCCCCCCTCCCTGTGGTGGATCCTGTCTCTGCCCTGGGTGGCTTCTGTCCCAGTCCTGGAATGGCTCCTGCAGTGAGGGTGAAGTTCTTGATGGGCCTCTTCTCAAAAAGGCTTAGCTCAAAATGAATATGAAAAGGTGGGCGAGTGAGTAAGTGAAGTGATGGCTGGGTGTATTAGTGAAAGGGTGAATGGATGAATTAAAGATTGAATAAATGGATAATGAGAGAGGATGGATGGATTGATGAGTGAGTGGACGGATGGAAGAGAGAGAAGGTAAATAGCAGGATGTATGGGTGGAAGGGTAGCTGGATGGGTAAAAGGGTGGATGGATGAGTGAAAGGATGGATGAGTGAGTGGGTGGGTGGATGGATGAGTGAAATGATGGATGGATTGATGAATTGATAAGTGCAAGGGTCAATGGATGGACGGATGAGTAAAAGGGTGGATGTAAGGATGGATGAGTGAGTGAAAGGGAGGGTAGATGGACAAAAGGATGAATAGATGAGTGAAGGAGTGAAAGGATAAATGGATGAGAGAAAGGATGGATGAGTGATAGAGTCCATGGATGGATTCATGATTGGATGAGTAGATGGATGGGTGGGTGGATGGAAGGAAGGATTGCTAAGTGAAAAGGTCGATGGAGAGAGAAAGGGAGGATGGATGGATGACTGAAAGGGAGGATGAGTGGAATGATGAGTGACTAGGTGGATGGATGAGTAAGTGAAAGGATGGCTGGATGGGTGAACGGGTAAATGGCTGGATGGAGGAGTGAATGGATGGTCGGGTAGAAGAGTGGATGGTTGAGTGTACAGATGAATATGGTGAAAGGGTGGATGGATGGATAATGAAAGGATGGATGATGAGTGAAATGATAGATGGAAGGGATACATGATGGATAGGTTTGCAAAGGGTTGAATATGTTTGGATATGGCTGGGCTTACTTATATACTATTACACGACCTCTGATGTGTCTTTAAAACGTATCCAATTGTCCTGAAGTTTTCTCCTGAATTCTGACCTCCTGTCCTGAATTTGTGTCCTGAATTTTGACCCTTTGTCCTGAATTATTACACTCACCGTCCTGAATTTGCACCAATGCCAGTTGGTCACCCTAGACTAGAGCGTATACATGATTACTCTGTAGCCTAAAAACGACGAGGAACATACACAACTAGGCACTGACCCAGCCACGTTACTGTGTCACCTGCAAGCTGATAACGGGCCGCCCTTTGACTGTTGTGCCCCAACACAGATTGACAACCACTGCAGCCGCTCACCTATACTGCCAGTGTATCGCCTGCTTGTGCGACACGAAAAGTGCAGAGCACATGCCGTGCTGTCTGTCGTGTCTCTTCTATCCGCCGACAGGCGCAGACAACCTGTACTGTCCCTTTGTTAGGTTTTCGGCTAGCCACCTGTACCAGAGTTTCCAAAACATCTAAGAATGATGCATGTAAACACCTCTCCCAGAGGACGGTCGGCCCGTAAAATGGGGCGATCTCTTCCGGGTGCATGGAGACATTACTTCCGGTGCAGAATAGCCACCCCTTCCGGAACTAGTCCTTGTTTTCTGACCAATTGCGAGATTAATACTGGAATATGGATCCCATCTCCCTACTAGCACCGCCCACAGCACTGTAAAGTACCATTCCGATTGGTTCGCTCGTCCTGCGGGTTTTGCACTTCGGACGCGTAGAGAGCATTGCAGAAAAACCCATAAACGTAAATACTTTTTAATTCCGGACTAGAGAGTTGAGCTCAGAGATCAAGAACTTCAGTTATGACTTGGTAATGTTTACAATTAATCATAGTTATTATAATTATTGTATTTATTATTCCGTTTCATACAAGTTATGAGGATGGTACACAGTCTAGGGGTATAGTAACGAACAGAGGGCTGCTTGGTTTTCAGTCTGCTCATTTGTGAGATTTGTCTTTTGAAGTGTACTTTTATGTGGCATTTCGCTGTTTTTTCGCTGATATTTACGTTCGGCTGAGACATAAATCTTGCTGACAGTGCGGTACTATCACAAATGAACATCAGAGGGATTGTCTACAATGGCAAGAGAAATGTTCTAGCAGTGCAACTGCCATGGGGAGGAAACCCTCCTGCATTTAATCGGCTATGCTGCAGCCTTCCCTGTACCAGGAATTGCCAGTCATTTCTTAACGCCCCATGTCTCGGTCATGACACGTGAGGTAAATCCTACCCCAGAGATAGGAAAAGAAACAGTAATGCTGAAGGAACCTGTTGTGAAGCAATACCTTAGTCATTGGAGAGAAAGTCAATGTAAGTTCATTAGTAGCAGACTGCCTGAACGTGATCCCCGTTTGCCAGCCAGAAATTCACTGGCATTGAATCTTCACTTCAAGAGTAAACAACAGAATAGTAAATTATGAGGGAAATCCACACCATGTCTTAAAGGCATAACATCATGCATGCCACCATTTTAGAATAAGAAAGTGGGAGATTTAGAAAAAATATTTTGGGGAATATATTTTCCTCGTTGACTTCTTTTGAAGGGGAAGCAATTTTAGACGGGTCAGTTAAAATAATGTAACTTTTGCTTCAAAAATCAGCAACCACCCCTGAATCGGGGACGTTGACATGGATGCATACCACGCCCCCGGATCTGCTATCCAGAACAACATTTAATTGCCCACTCTCAGCTGGGAGTATACAATGTTAGCATCCCCTCAAAACTTCATGTTTTTTTTCTTTTTTTTCCCTGTCTAGGTAGTACCCGAGCCTCCTGTGGCATTCTCCCAGACCTTTCCTCCCCAGCAGGGCTTTGGAGGAAGCCTGGGAGCATCATGAGTTTGGGAACATATGTATCCCCGCTTTATTTTGCACATATCGCTTACTGGATGGGCGCTGGATTTGGGACGGCGCACTCTGGTCTGTTGTGCAATCAGTAAAAGCTAAGCCGGGTCTCTCCAGCAGGGAATAGTACTACAGGTGAAGGAATTGGTCCTCACGTGTGTGACCTTTCATTGAGGTCACATTGCAAATGGTGCCTGATGTTTGGGCCATATAAAGTGAAGTCAGTGTTTGGGGGGCATTATGGTGATGTTTATTGGAGAAAAGAAACTTTGTGGACTTTTGACCTGTGGCCCTTTTGATGAAGGAAATATTCCAGCAAGAGGAGACACGTCTCCATTGTCTCCATCGTCTCCATCTTCCCTCTCCTGGTCATCTCTCCCCCCTCCATTCCACTCCCACCAAAAGATCCAGAGTTGGGGTAGCGGATTTTGATGAGGAGAGAATCAGAAAGGTTGTTCCAGACAGAGGCGCAACTAAAGCCATATTGGCTGGGACTAAGAAAGCATATTGGGGGGGCTAATTCTTCCAGCAATGGGCAGAGTGGAGATGCAGGGGCTCTAAGAAGGGGTTAAAAACAACAAAGCCTCAATGACAAGCAAATGGTCTTTTAAAGACCTGTGAAGTACTCTGGTGCGGCTGTGAGTGTGCCCGGGAAGCTGTCTCAGCCCGAGCTGCCACACACGACAGGGGGGGGCGGGGGCTGAAGCCCTCTGAGCCCAATGGACGTTGCACACCTGGTTCCGGATGCTATTAAAGCTGCAGTGAAGAAAAATTATTCTGATAATAAAGTCTGTGGAGCTTATTTCCTGATGTTCAGATGTTTCTGATTTAGAGTATAGTGATTACTTGGCTCCCGCTATTGACCAAAAAGGAAATATATTTCTAAGGTATTGTTGCTGCAAATGCTGACCCATATTAGGCGAAATATTGAGTTTGCCATAGAGTATGCTCCTGGATCTTTCCAAAAGAGTGTGTTGAAACAATTCAAGAAAGCACCTAATTTGGGCATGCCAATTGCTTCATTATGGATGGGATTTTAAATGAATGAAAAGACCAAGAGAATATCAATCTTTCAAAATGTATAGCCAGGCTTTATCCTTTGGAAAAAATGGAGGATAAGCTACCTGATGCTATCAGGGTGGTCTTTGCGGTGGCAAGCTTGGTAGGAAGATCCTCAATGGCAGAAGAAAATGTTTTGAAAGATCCTGCTGAGAAAAAGGTGGACTCTGCCTTAAGGATTTTTATGCTGGGGCACGACTCTCTCTTCATGGTTTATGGAACTTACATTGTACAGTTGTGACAGTTTAGCCTCTAAGTGTGACAGTTTAGCCCCTAATGTTATCTATCCCCCCTCTTGGAATGCTATGACCTCAGCGTGAGGAATGACAGATGAGAACCCAGGCTGTACCTGATGACGGTTGATTTAGTTGTCGGTGAAGGTGTCAATAAAGAAGACTCTTACCTGTTGATGTCTTCTTAAATAAGGAACAGTAGACAATATCACAATAGTCTCTTAAATCAGATTCCAAATCACTGCTCAAAGCAGTTCAGGTGGGTCAGGAATGTTAAGATTTGCTCAAAAGTATAGAAAAACAAGCTGTAGTTTTAGCAGACATTTCTTTTGACTGCATCAGGGCTTCAACATTGGCCTACGGTGGTTCTATTGCAGTTCATAGAAACCTATACGTCAAAGAGTGGGACACTGATGCTGCCTAGTGGGCCACAGCTCTTAAAATGCCTTTCAATGAACCATCGAAACGCGTCGACGCTAATTGAATATTCACAATCTACTACCTTAGCACTGTTTGAATATTGATAAGATTGGAAATTATCTTTCAGTGCAAGTAATATTGTATAATAGTAGATGTGTTATCTGTTAAAGACTGATTATATTAGTCTGTTTGTGGAACTCTCTCAAAATGTGTTTTTAAAATCTGTCATTTTAGTTTGTTGTGTGTTGTATTATTGCTTTCTTATTTCAGACAATCAAGAAGATTGTTAGGCCTATGTATGTGTATGATATCTGTATTATGTGTTAAAAATAAACTTTTGTGCAAGTTTTACTTTTTATGAGAACCTTTTCAATATATATGGCATAATCTACTGGTGTATAGGGTGAGTTAGTTGATTGAATGGTATGAAAGTGGTAATATTTGTATGGATTGCTTCTAGCACTGTTTAAGAAGTTTTACCCTTTGGGACTCTCTTTATTTCACTGCATCAGGGCTTCAACATTGGCCTACGGTGGTTCTATTGCAGTTCATAGAAACCTATACGTCAAAGAGTGGGACACTGATGCTGCCTAGTGGGCCACAGCTCTCAAAATGCCTTTTGAAGAGGAAAGTCTGCTTGGAAGCAGGCTTGAAAGATCAGCTAAATAGACAATTCAAGAAAAGAAAGCATTCCTTTTTATTTAGTGTAGAACATAATAAGGATACCAGTATGTAGGAAGGGGGAGTCTCTAGTTGGCGCAGTGCAGCACTGGCGACAAGCAGGGACTCTCTCTTCCCCGTCAGGGCTGAGGGTTACCTTCAAGACAACCTCTGCTTACCCTCTAGGTAGTGTGGCTTAAGCAGTCTTAGGCTAATCTCTGGGGCATATAAGGTTAAACATTTGCAATATTACACCGTCACAACCAACCCACCACACAATGACACCAAACTGTATTTGTAAAAATATATTCTCTTTATATAAATTTCAAGCAGGCTTGTAAATACAGTCTTGGTTATTTCAAATGCAGGTTCCAGTTACTCTTTAGGTTAAGTTGCCACAGTTCTTTCTCAGTAATAAGCAATCTTTGTTTAGTGTTATTCCCAAACAGTTCTTTCAGTGTTCTTTCCTTTCAAAGAGAAAGCCTCTCTCTGTTCTGGGGCTTTGGGACCCTCCCCGGCCTTCGGAGCGCCTTGCAGCGCCTCTCCTGCCTTCAAGGGTGAAACTGACTCGGCCCCTACCAACTCTCACGCATCTCGCGGTATGCTTGGAATGGAGACCAGAGAGGGCCTCGAAGAAACCCTGGGCCTTTTCCAGAGGTGGGGGCTGAGCTCAGAGCAGAGCAGCAAGCAGGCGATCAGAGGAGCCCCGGGCCTTTTCCAGAGGTGGGGGCTCCCGGCTGCAGTGAGGAGCAGGGAAGGGTGAGAGGAGCCTCTGGGGCCAAGGCACCTTCAGGAAGGCTTTCTTTCAGGAATTGTCAGTGCAGAGGGGTCCCTTCTGACAGCGAAGGATCTCCGGGAGGCAAGGCACCCTTCACAGTGCGGGGTGCGGCCTCTCCTGGGGGGGCAGAGCAAGGCAGGGCAGCCGGGTGCAATCAGATGCACGGGGTCCAGGCTACAGGCTGCTCGAGTCCCCGGGATTCCGGCGGGAGGGGCGGAAGTCTCCTCAAGGGCTCCGTGAAGCAGGCAGGGGTAGAGGAGCGGCCGGCCTTAGCCCTGGGGCAGAGAGCGACTCCGACTCCGGGTGGAGCGAGGCTCTCAAGGGCAAGAGGGCAGGCTGGCTCCCGAGTACCACGGCCCTAGGAGGGGGCGAGAGGGGGCAGACTTCACCTCCGGCGGGAGGAAATACTCGGCCTCAGGCAGGGGACGAGCCAAAGCACAGGAGAACCCACTGGTCCTGGGGTTCAGTTCAGGGGGCAAGCTCAATCAAGCCCTTGGAGAAAAGTCTCAAGCACAAGTCAGCAAAGTCTTTTAGCAAAGTCTTCTCCTCTCCTTCCTCAGCAAGGCAAGCAGCAGGCCAGTCCTTCCAGCGTCTTCTTCTCCTTCTATTCGGGCAGAGGTTCTTTGTGGTAAAACAGGATTCTAATTTACAAGGAGCAGGGCTCCTTCTTTTATACCCAGTTTCTTTTGTTCTAGCAAGCCAGGGGGGCCTCTGCATAACTGCTCCAGTCTCTGAGTACTTGTTGTGGGTATTTCTGGCTTCTGTATTCAGTGTGAGGGCAGGCACATCAGCCGCTCCCCAGGGGGGCGGAGCCGGCATTGTGAGGACAGGAGTAGCCTGAGCACTTTGTGGACAAGCTTCGGTCCTTCCTGGGCCAGGTGCAGGCTGAGTCATCAGTCGCTCCCCAGGAGGGCGGAGCCAGCATTGTGGAGGCAGAGCACAGCCTGATGCATCATTCAGGGGAAACTCCCACCACCCACTAAGGTGTCATCTGGCTATTCACTACCTGTCAACTCCCAGCTCTGTCACTCACACACACCAGACAGTCAGATCCACATCCAAGCAGAGGCGGGCTGAAATGGTTAGGCAAGCAAATGCTAACTTTCTAAAAGTAGCATTTGCAAACACAGGATATTAAAATAAACTTTACTAAAAGAAGTATTTTATTATTCTGAGTTCAGGCATACTAAACATGAATTTCTACCATGTTCCCTGAGCCTGCTGGGATTATAGAGTGTAATAATTCCAGCAGCCCATCTGGCCTAGAAGGGAACAGGTAGCCTTACAATAGTGAAAAACGAATTTGGCAGTAATTCACTATTAGAACATGCCACACACATCAGGGCATGTTCTACCTTACACTTACAATGCACCCTGCCCTCAGGCCTACCATAGGGGTGACTAATATGAAGTTAAGGGAAGGTTTAGGGGCTGGCAAGTGTGTGCACTTGCCCAGCCAGGGTGACAGTACCAGACTGCACGCAGGTTCTGCAATGGCAGACCCTAGACACATTTTAAGGCTGCTTCTGTGGGGGGCGCAACCAGCGCTGCAGGCCCACTAGCAGTGTTGGCATTCACAAGCCCTGGCACTCCTGGTGCACTTTACTAGGGACTAACAGTAAATCCAATGAACCAATCATGGACATCAATCACATGTACACTTTACAACAGGGAGAGCATATGCACTTTAGCACTGGTCAGCAGTGGCAAAGTGCCCAGAGTCATTAAACCAACAAAAACAGGTCAGAGAGAGTATTGGAGGAAGGCAAAAAGTTTAGGGATGACCCTGCCAAGAGGCCCAGGTCCAACACAACCCCCTTCCAGCCAAAACGCAGGGTAGACCAATCACCACTGTGATGGGCTTCCCTGCTTTGGGCGATAGAACCTGGACCTGGCCCGCAACAGCAGGGGCACATTCCAGTTCTACGCCAATCTGCACCTCCTTCAAATCCTCTGTTCATACTCTCAGGGTCCACCAAGCCAATCCATGGGAAACCCTTCTCTACACCTGTGGACACCACCTGTGCAGCCTTGAACCTTAATTCGCTCACAGGTGTGTCCCAACAGGCAGACAGAAAAATGTCACAGTGGCCACTGACAGTAGTCAGGAATGAGACCCAAGCCTTACGACTCTCAGGGCTCTCAAACCTCTGTGACCTTAAAGAGTGGGGGGCATTAGCCCCAGGTGCTTGGCACCCTTGGTCCACTCTCCCTCCTGTCAGGTCAGGTATGCCATCCTGGCACTGACCCACCAGCCTCAGGTCTGTACCTGACGGCTGTACTAAAGACTGGGGTGGCCTCTCCCACACTCGGTCCTCCTCCTGGGGGCTCTGTACCCTCCCACCTGGAGTGGTACCCCCTTCCAGAATTGTCAGGGCACCTGTGGCAGGTGACCTGCACAATTCGCCCACCAGTTCAGGGGTGCTATCCTGCAACTGGGGCACCAGGTCAGGGGGGACACCCTGCACCTGGCCCTTAAACCTAGGGTCTAAACCCTCAAACTGCACCGGGGTCAGAGGCGAGGACTCCCTCCCTCTGCACCCCCTTCCACAGTACTGCCCACTCCCAACTGGAGTGGTACCCCTAGAAGTGACATGGGCCAGGACACTGATTACAGTGGCCCTGCCCTCCAGGTCAGACAACACCTGACCCTGGCTTCTCAACTCAGGGACCCAACCCTGCAGTTGAACACTTGCCTGGCGCACCAGGACTTTCCGGGGAGCACGCCTGCCCCCCCTGAGGGTGGCACATAGCTCATGTGTCGTGCAACAGCCTGCCCGGCGCGGATCTCCCAACCCCTGTCCCTCTGACAGTGCGGGAAGATCCCCCAGGACAGAAGTGGTGTCCCCCTGGTCATTCACTGGGGACGCAGCCCTGCTGGCTGGCCCCTGACCCACTGGTTCTTCCACTGGGGACTCTTTCCCCCTCTCGCCCCTCTTTCTGGACTTCTGCACCCTCCCAACTGGAGTGGTACTGCCAGTCACCAGAACTACTGGAGCCCTGTTTACAGAGCCTCCACGTTCTCTAGCCACTGGGGGATCCCCCTCAGCGGGTGACTCATCCGGACAGCCTAGGCTCCCCACCTGGTGTTCCCTTAAAGAACCATCCAGGCTCTGAGACTGAGGTTGGGCACTACCGGGACAAAACCCATTCTCACTCCTTCCCCTTAAGGACAGGACGTGAGGCCCTACACCCATCTCACTACTACAGGACCTAGCTGGGCTACTCTGCGCCACTTCCACCACTCTGGGCTGGAAGATACCTGAGACACTCCCCACAGGATCACACCCCAATGCCTCTCCAGACCCTCGGGAATCCACCACAAGGTCTGCCTCCAATGTGAGCTCCCTGGGGCCAGAGAACTCACTCTCAAACAGGTGTTGGCATAGCTCTGGAAAACTGGGACTTAAAGTATGCTCTCCCACAATTGGATTACACAGCCCCCTAGTAGGGTTAACCAAATTATCCTTCACCTCACCATCCAGCGCCTCACACACATACTCCACACCATTCTTCTGAGACTGGCCAGACAGTAGCGAACTGTCTCTGTCACACAACCCACACTCTTCTGGGCGGTCCTTACACTCACCCACCAGGACCTCAACCATGGGGGAATCCCTCCCACCACTAGGACCATGAACTCCTACGCCAGCTACCCTATTCCCTTCAGGGACGCTGCGCACTACTGGAGCTACCTCATGCCCTTGAACCTCCTGGTGTATGTTAACCCCCTCCAAGTCAGGTGCCATACCTCTAGGTGCGCGCGCTATGCTGTCTGCACTAGATACCTGAATGTTGCTGCCACCATCTGAGCTGGACTCCACCTCCAACTCAGCAAAGCTCAATCTCTGAGCTACACACATTTCTTGTTGCTGGGCTGAAGCCCTCCTGGCCTCAAGCCCCTCGAGCTCCAAGTCAAGTTTCCTCATTCTTAAGTCATGCGCAAGCTCCATTTTCATTTCTTCCAGGGCTAACTTCCTAGATTCTAGCTCCAGTTGGCAACTCAATTTCAGCTCTGCCAACTTCATTTCATGATCTCGGGTTGCCTGTCTGTCCGCCAGCTCCTCTGGCGACAGACCTCGGCCAGAAACACTGCTACCCAATGGGGAGGTTGCACCCCTCCACTCTGGAGTCAGGGGTCCCTCCAGCTGCTGTTCTGCATCCTCAAATTCAAAATCCTTTCCAGGGGCATTCCTTGCCTTGACCCAGGCCCTCAGCGCCTTTTGGAACTGCTCCCTTCTGGAGAGTCCGGTCATGGAAATGTTCAAATTTTTGCAGAACCTCTTGAGCTGTTTCCTGGTGTAGTTTTCTAGTTTCTCCCAATCACAGTCAATAGAAGAAATGGATGTTGCCTCTTCCATTTTCACTGACACAGGCATGACTTCAAAAACACATGGAGATCTCTTCTCGCAAATCATAAATCCAAAAAAAACAAAGTCTGTGGCTTAGTTACTGGACTGTCATCACTGTGCAATGGTCAATAGTTAAGGCATGAACACTGCAAATGTAAATTCGCTATCCCCACCGCTGCCACCAATGTAGGAAGGGGGAGTCTCTGGTTGGCGCAGTGCAGCACTGGCGACAAACAGGGCCGCTCTCTTCCTCGTCAGGGCTGAGGGTTACCTCTAAGAACAACCTCTGCTTACCCTCTAGGTAGTGTGGCGCAAGCAGTCTAGGCTAATCTCTGGGGCACATAGGGTTAAACATTTGCAATATCATACCACCACAACCAACCCACCACACAATGACACCAAACTGTTTTGTAGTAAAAAATATATTCTTTTTATATATTTTTAAAATCAGGCTTGTAAATACAGTTTGTTACTTTAAAGGATTGCGAGGTTCCAGTTACTCTTATTTATGTTGCCACAGTTCTTTTTAGTAATGTACAAGTCTTTATATGCACTTCTGAATGTTTTCTCACTTCCTTGTAGTTCAAAAATGGAGAGGCTTTCTCTTTGAAAGGAAAGAACACTGAGAGAACTGTGAAATTAGGAGATTTATAACAAAAGCGCCTTAACAGAGAAATCTCCATTTTTGAACTACAAGGAAGTGAGAAAACATTCAGAAGTGCATATAAAGACTTGTACATTACTAAAAAGAACTGTGGCAACATAAATAAGAGTAACTGGAACCTCGCAATCCTTTAAAGTAACAAACTGTATTTACAAGCCTGATTTTAAAAATATATAAAGAGAATATATTTTTTACTACAAAACAGTTTGGTGTCATTGTGTGGTGGGTTGGTTGTGGTGGTATGATATTGCAAATGTTTAACCCTATGTGCCCCAGAGATTAGCCTAGACTGCTTGCGCCACACTACCTAGAGGGTAAGCAGAGGTTGTTCTTAGAGGTAACCCTCAGCCCTGACGAGGAAGAGAGAGGCCCTGTTTGTCGCCAGTGCTGCACTGCGCCAACCAGAGACTCCCCCTTCCTACACAGTACATGAAGAAAAAGAGCTTTGTCAGATAAGTAACAGTAACCTGGTCCTGATGATGGCCTAATACCTCTACAGGCCGAAACGCAGTCGACTTTTACAGCGGAACTCTTTCTTGTGCTCCCCTCAGTGATACCCCACTTGATTAATTTTGTATTCAGTACCATTTATTGTTTAGGTATCCCAACTATGTACATTTTTATCTTCACTTGTTGCGCCCTTCCCTAATGCTGTACATACTTCCTCACATGTCACTTATCACTGTCACAATCCTTCAGGAGCACTTATGCACAGTATCCTACAGGTTACGTCATTCAATGTAACGCAGTGCTACCCTTCCATATGTTTGAGCATATGAAACTAAATATGTCAAATATGTATATTCACAAAAATACAATTTCTTACAAAAGAAATTTGTATCCCTGGTTGTCTCCCCTTTTTTTATTCAACCTCTCAGCAATTAATTGTGCTATATGTAACTGACCTTCAATTAACACCCTTTTGGGACAGTGTTGTATGTTATAGACGATTGCCCTAGTCTCCTTTGAGTAATGGGCTACCTCCTGTAGTCTGATACAACTTAAAGCAAAGATGGCACCATTTCTTCTCTGATCCTGCAGCACCCTGGTGACAAATGGCTCTTTCAACAGAGCTCTTGTCTTTATATGACAATATCAAAGAAAGCATTCATCCATTACAAACCTCTATAAAACATAATTGTAAGTATGGAGTTGGTTTGGGTGCCTTCTTTTTAACTTCTACATGATAACTTACTTTAACCCTGACTTCTATGGCTAATGGAAGTTTTGTCTCAAGTAGAAACATAAAACCCCTACATGTGCTGTAAGAACCAACCTTCCTTGAGACTCTATACATCCTAAAGTTCTTGGTAGCCTGATTAAGTAATTTTACCCTGGCGCTAAGAGGCAAAAACGTCAGGTTAACATGTCCAAACAAATGCACACAACTCTTGCAATGTATGGGCTGAGTGGGGTGGATGGAGACCGAGGTCTGGTACCGAGTTGTGGCTGGAGAGCTAGAGATGAGTTATAAGATTTTCATCAGATCGCAATATAGTTTAACTGTGGTCCTAAGGGCGCAGGAACTCTAAACAAATCTAGTGGATATTACTGTACTGTATCGTGTATGTAAAATCCCAAATAAAGCTGTTTGCTAAAAAATGGGCATTGTAAAGTGCAGCACCTCAAATTGATATTCATGCAGCGTAGAGGTGGATTGGAGCAGAGTGAGAAGCTTACGTTGATCCATTTACTAAGAGTGTAGCCAATGTTTGAGTCAGGCTTGATCTGAAGATAAATTACATGCATGGAATGAGTTATCTTACTTGGCCATAGGCTAAACTTTTTCATGATCATGATTGTTCCACACTCCGTACTGATCCGTGGCACAGGAGCACTCAGCTGGACTCATAACTTCTTCCCTCTTGCACACACTCTGAGATCCCATGATAGGTAGGCGGGCAATACGGCACAAGTGAGTTGGTACTGAACTTACTCAGCCAAAGCCCTAGCAGCCACTTTGATGGATTATCTTTTAGTGTAACAGCAGCTGAAGGAGAGTTGCTTGGTTACTGCTACAGTGAAGGGGGACGCTGTTTGCTCAACAATTTATTTGCTCAACTAACCAGCCCTGTCATGTGACATATTTGCGTGGCAATATTCGACCCCTGTGATTTGGTGGAAATTATCAAAATACGTTAATCTATCATGAGGTTTATCACACTTGGCGGAGCTGACTACATGACTTAGTTTACTTTACAAAACCCACTGGTTTTTATTTCTCTTAATTTCTCGTACAGGCAACTGCAGATGTGCTTTTTGACCATTCCCTGGAGTTCTTATCTGCAACTGCTGAATGAATCCCTTAGTATATATGTAGTGGCTGTATAATGCACATTCCTATGTGATTTCTCTCCGCTGCCGATTATATACTTTAATCAGATTTGTATTACAGCAAGTTGATTTCTGCCATGTTTGCTGGACTCCTCTGAGAAATACTATGACTGTCTGCAAAATGCATGTTGCTGAAGTTTTCCCCCCTGCCTTACTGAATGGACTCTTCACATAGGTGTATAATGCCCATTAATATGGACAGCTCCCTGTCATAACAGGGTTGACTTGTGGCTGCTTGTACCATGGTTGCTCTTCTATTCAGACCACGATGCAGCCACCAGTACATATACTAAGGGTTATCACATAATCCTAATTCCTATGGGTGGCTATCTGCTCCTTCTGGGTGGACTTCGTAGAGCATATACTAAAACTAGTTTCATAATGTTCATTTCAGTGGGCCCCTCGTCTACCAAGCCTGTGTGAATTCAAGACCATACAACTCCAAAGAATTTACTAGAGTTGCTGCAATAATGCACCTCCAAACATATGTCCCCTCAGCTCTGGGCACATCCCTATGTGCTATACTCATTGCGGTATCAACTGTAAGACAAAGACGCTAATGGCAAGTATCCACATGCATTACTGCTTCTGTTCACACATTTTACTTCACACCAATGTGTAGGTGCAGATACATCTTTGCAGAAGCATGGTGTGATATGTTGGAGCTATTCCTACATGACACCAAAACCTCACCCATTTAGGTAGGACACATGAGACTCATACATTTTCCTATCCTACTAATCTGCAATACACTAGCATCTAATGCTAAAGCGGCCTTTCTCTTACTCCTTTTCATTTCAAATCCATGCTAAAGTGCAGTAGGAAAACCATCAGTACATATAGTAAGGGTGATTGTATAATCCTCATTCCTACGAGTGGCTCCCTGGGAAGATGTGGCCTAACGGCTAGGGTGGTCGAGCTCGAAGCTGGGGAACCAGATTCTAGTCTCTGCAGTGACGCTCAACGTTCTGTGATTCTGGGCAAATCACTTAACCTCCCCAAGCCTAACAAAAAATTAATGTGTCGGTCTGTAACGCAACTATACCTTCGGGTAGTTTGTGCTATATAAAACTCCAAAACAAAACAGCCGAGAGGCTAAAGGGAAGAAGCAGCTCCATCAAGGATTTTATTCCTAAAAATATGTACTGTACCTGT
This sequence comes from Lissotriton helveticus, assembly GCF_964261635.1. Taxonomy (NCBI): domain Eukaryota; kingdom Metazoa; phylum Chordata; class Amphibia; order Caudata; family Salamandridae; genus Lissotriton; species Lissotriton helveticus. The sequence continues at coordinate 1,370,163,566 of NC_136067.1, forward strand.
TTCTTATTTTATTCAAACAACAAATGGCTCTACTTGACCAATAAAATCTTCAAACTCACATTTTCAAGTCTACAAATCTTATATTAACCATAGTTTCTAGTCGACAAAATGTGGAATATGTTTCTCTGATGTCCTTACAGAATTGGAATAGCTTGTGTGTCTATTCTAAGCCTGTAAAATTGGCCAAATTTTCCTCCTTTTTGTCTTTTTTTAACCCAATTTTCAAATGATATTTGTAGGGAAAATGTCGTTGAGCAACTACAGACAATCAATTTACAGTGTTAACAGTGCAAACATATACATATTCATTCACTAAGGGGGTTGATTCAAAATAATTATTAACATTAATATTTCTGCACATATCACTTAATTTTGTCTTTCAGCTCTCCAAACAAATAATATCTACAATCTGGATCAATAGAGAAAACCCCTAAAGCCAGCTGACTGATTGTAACCTATCCTGAGAAGATGGTGAATGTTCTGAAAGGAGTGCTTATAGAATGGTTGGTAAATCATATGTTCTCTCTCCTCTATTGTCAGAATTCTCAAATTAGATTGTGTTTCTGCATTTCCTTTGCTTCTAATAGTAATCTATCCATATGAGTAGTTTTATGCTTGGTTTGAAAGACAAGCAACGTTTCAAATGTAAGCTTTAGTATGTTGAAGATGTATTAAAACTGTAAATGGAAAGTGTCCTTAAACTGGTAAATATATATTTGTAGAATGTGTGGACGTAGATACACATACTCTGCATACTCCTGTCATCTAGTGTTTGACTCAGACGTTGCACGTTGTATTTTGTTCAAAAAAGTATTTTTGATTCACAAGATACCCCGGGAGTCCTCCCTCAGTTGGTAACGTGCATTGGCACTAGTCCAGTGTTAGATTGTTTTTTCTTTACCATTGGGATCAGACACATACTGATGGGCGTGCAAAACTCAATGTGTTCATGCTCACTGCAGTAGGCCCACGTAGTAAGAACTTCCATGCCCGTCACAGTTAAACGCTTCTTAGACACCTGCAGTCATATTTACCTTTACCTCGATGTGCTTTGGAGATAGTTAAGGAAGATGGGACCCGTGACTCAGGTCTCTGCACTTTCTTCTCTCTGTCAACTCCTGAGAATGAAGGTGCGTCAACTCCTGGGAATGAAGATGCGTAGAGGGTGATGTAACTGATGCCTTTCGGGAAATGTCAATAATGCTCCCCCAACCAAATACCTCTGCGCTGACCTTACCAGGTTTTGTAATCTCTGTTTCTTCCCCAAAGTGAGTGCACCTTCAATCTGCCTTTAAGTACAAAAAGTCTCTTTGACAGCGCAGAGACTGATGCTTGGCACATCACAATGCAGCAATGGGCAGATAAGGATACACGTAACATTGGCAAACCAAACCTGTTCAGCACCAAAGGAGATAACGTCTAATCCATAAGTCCTCCCCAGATCAACCCAGCCCAGAGATCGACTCCGGCCCTACCAAGTGGCAGCAATAAAAACAGGATGTCCAATGCAAGTCCAAAGGCAACAGGCCTTTGAATGAAGCCAACACCAACAGCTGTAAGTATGGTTGAGTCCCAAGAACACCCTAAACCTCACAAGAGCTCACACACAAAGGCAGAGCACAGCCCCATACAGGCCCAGTCTAGTTCACAAGATATTGCTGCCTAAAGAGCCTCCTGTAGCTGCCTGGCTCCCGTCGGCTCCGAGACAAGGCATCAGAGATGAAAAAGGACAGGCCAAGAGCTTCGCCCCTCATTGGTCCTACGGCTCTGAACGTTGAGAAAGCTTAGAAACAGAAGGCTCTGTCAGTGCCTGCACCTAGCTGGCCACCGAAGATAGCGTGGGAGCCCCGACCACATTTTTAGCTAGCTCCGATGACTACCAGAAACCAATCCTTGCAAAGCTTCTGGAGGAAATGGATGAGAGACAGAAATGTATTTTCATCCACCTCAGTACAAGAAAAGTTTCTACGAGCCTTTCAAAAATTGTAGTGCCCTTGCCCAGAAAGAGTATGCTGGCTTTCGAGGACGAGCTAACTCCAGATAGTTCCTCTGAACCTACACCACCACCAAAGGCTTACGGGTGCATCCACTACTCCTTCTCCATACAATTCCCTCCTCCTTCACCACTTCACCTGCTCTGCCATTGTCATCAACCCCTCCAAACTCTCCATGAGGGTCTCCACGATTATTTTTGGACAAGGTAGCCCCAGTCCATATAATCCACCAGAGTACTACAAAATCCCCTTCTTCCTACATCCCACAAAGATACCATGGGAAGATTATGAGGTAGATCCCAAGAGGGATCTACTCTTGGAACCAGTCAGGGCTTCTTTCTGAGGCGACACAGTAGCCTACCATGGAGTTATGCAAAGGGTAGCGTATAATAAGGTAGACCTGCTCACTATATCAGAGGAAGACGACTGCTTCGTTAAAATCCTCTCTAAGTCAGAATGTGCAATGCGGGTCCAGGCTATGTAAATGAGTATGCTTAAGCCTACCACAGTCCTCTTTAGGGAGCCCGTTAAAACCAGTGTGATTACTCAGAGAGTGCGTAATAGTTTAAACCTTCTTCCTCAGACCCTTTTCATATCTGGGCCATATTCCAGGGGAGTCGTTGGTAGTGCGTACCGCACGTAAACACACTACTGCCCAGGCTACAGGTGGCACCCCACTGCTTGAAATGTATGGAGCATAAGATGATGTATGCTGCAAAGCAAGAGGGTGGCAGTACGGGGTGGCCACCCACTGGCAAACTGCCAATTCCATCAGCCTCCTGTGATCGTATGATTGAGCACAGTGGATGGAAATGGAGGGTCTTATACAGCACCTTCCTGAGCAAATTTAGGAAGAGTGGGGAGGAAATTGTATCAGAAAGCAAAATCATCTCCAATGTCAGACGATGCGCATCCTCCGCCATCGGTCATGATAGCTCATCTCCGGCTTTAAGGCAGAGGTGCAACAACATCTCATCAAACTACCATTGAATGCCGGACACCTCTTTGGCCCTCATGTAGATGGTATGTTAAAGAAAATATACACAAACCGCTCCAGTTAAGTCAAAGACTGCAGCAGTCATTCCACCAATAGAGAGGCAGGGATAACACATAAGGGTCTGTAAAGAGGCACTGGAGTTGTTAAATTGTAGTAAAGTAGGTTTCATTCACAAACCAATAAATGACCCACTGGTGCATGAGAATAATCCGTCGAGCTACACCCAACTCCAACGGCTTCGCCCCTCCCATTCCAAACCATGACATTAACACATTCTATAAGACATAATACATTCCATAGAACGAGAAGGAACTATGGTAACAATAAGCATCAATAAAACTTTATTGGAACATAGTAATGTGAGCACAAAAAATACAACTACTTCATCAGATAATCTTCAAATCTCTTAGGCGCTTCAGCAATCCTTTTTTGTAATTGCAAATCCTTTTCAAGATCATTACCCTCTTTGGCACACACAACAAAATGATCCCCCAGCTGCTCACCAGACACAGATTCTCTGATATTCCCAGTCCCAGCAGAACACTCAGAATCAGGTCTCATGGAAGAACTCGTGAAATCACTCATACCACCATTCTCACAAAACAAAGTACCATCACTCTCCATTTTCTCCTTTTCAAAAAAATTCTCCTGTCCAGGTTTAAGTACAATAATAGCACTTTTGTTCCACCACCCTTTGTTTTTCAATATAACAGCAGTCACTAACCCTTTCCCCTGAAAAGAGTAAAGAAAATTTTGAAGAACTTTAACTTGTTGAGATGAAGGTTTAATAACTCGCACCCAATTTCCAACTTCAACAGATTTGCATTTAACCTTCTCATAAGCATCATGGTACGTTTTATTAGAAGTATGAGACACACTTAAGTTGTCTCTCGCTTTATTGAGACAACCCTCAAAGGATTGATTAGTACCAGTTTTGACAAAATCAGGTGTGAGAAAAGTTCTGCTCTGTTTACTCCTCATCAAAACATAAGGAGACACACCTGTACTTGAGTGAGGAGTAATATAACTCCAGATTTTTTCTTTTAAAAATTCAAAAACATCCACATTGTTTTCCAAGGCTGATTGAATACCTTCTTTGAAAAATCCATTATCCTGTTCTATTTGACCATTGGCCTTTGGCCAATACAACGGTGCTTTCTCTGAAAGGACTCCAAATTTTTAAAGCAAACTTTGCATTTTCACTGAAACAAGCTGCACACCATTATCAGACATGATAATCTTGGGTGCTCCTTCTTGCTGAAAAATGTTATCTAAAAAAAACACCTCATCAGTATTAGGATGCTCAACAAATGTGTGGTACAACCACTTGGAAAAGTTATCAATAACCACAATTAAAAATCTCTTCTCTCTACCCAAGCAATCATACGGACCAGCAAAATCTATAGAAATGTTCTCCCAAGGTAGCTGAGGTACCTCTTGAATGCTCATAGGTTCTGTAGACACTTTCCAATGTTTATCTGAACGAATACAAACTTTACAATTATCCACAAAACGTTCCACAACAGCATCCATTCCTGGCCACCAATAGTGCATTTTAAGTAATCTTTTAGAGCTTGACACAGCAGGATGTCCAGAATGAGCCAAACTGATCAGTTTGTATCTAATAGCAACAAGTAGAACAAACAAATCATGCCTCAATAACATGTTGTTTTCAATCGTAAGTTCATTTGCCACTTGAGCAAAACTCTGAAAACAAGAATCCAAATTTTTACTTGGTGGCAAACAAATTGTTTGACTTTGGTTAAAACTTGATCCTGATCAAGAATTTCACACCATTCTTTCTCGGAAATGTCAATATCACAAATACCAATTGCATCTACAACAGCTACAACACATTCATGAAGATCAATTATCTTCTCAGACACATCTACAGAAGGAAGTCTAGACATACAGTCGGCTGTAACATTCTTCCCTCCAGCAATATGCCTTATTTCAAAATTAAATTCCTGCAACCATGCTATGAGTCTTACTAATCTCGAGGATGCATTACCAGATCTTACACCATCCATTATATACACCAATGGTTTTTGATCCGTACAAGGACAAAGGGACGTCTTCACAAAAAACATTTTCCCAAGGCCCACAAACATGCAAGGGCCTCTTTCTCAATGGTGCTGTAGTGTTCCTCAGCCCCTCTGATTCCTCTAGAAATGAAAGAAATAACTCTCTCCTTGCCATTTACCAACTGAGTGAACACTGCCCCAAGCCTATAGTACTGGCATAAAGAGTGACAAATGACTTGCCGTTAGGATCAAGGGTATTAAGACCTGGTGCCTGCGCAATGAGTCTCTTGATCTGATTGAAAGCTTCATCATGTACTTGTGTCCAGACAAAACTCATCCCTTTTTTAAGAAGTTGCCTCAATGGTTCCACCACCAAAGCATACCCCTTAACAAATCTTGCGTAGTACTTCCCTAATCCTAAAAAAGAACATAGAGAATCTTTATCATAAGGTTTACTTGCCTTATCCAAAGCACTCACCAAATCATCTTTGGTAATAATGCCACAACTTGAAATATTGTGACCCAGATAATCCATTTCTTCAACAAGAACTTCACATTTGCCCTTACTAACTGTCATACCTTTAGTTTCCAGAATATTTAAAGCAGCCTCCAAAATGTTGTCATGTTCTTCACAAGTTTTACCAAAAATTAAAGTTGTCTTGAAACGACTGCACACCTTTCAAACCTTGAGAAAGAGCCTCAATACGTTTTTGAAAAACACTGGTAGCTGATGCCAGGCCAAACGGCATTCTCAAAAATCTATAAACCCCAAACGGCGTAACAAAAGCTGTGAGGTCTTTAGAAGAATCATCAAGAAGCACTTGATGATGGGCTCATTTCAAATCGATAATCGAAAACGACTTGGCATCATTGACAGCAGCTAATAGTTCTTGAATTCTAGGCAGGGGATACTTTTCAACAACTATGTTCTTGTTCAAAGACCTAAGATCCACACACAGTCTCAAATCATTATTTTTGTTAAGGGTGATCACAATAGCCAAAACCCATTCTGAACTATCAGTTGGTTCAATTATATCTTCTGCCACCAAATCATCCAAATGAGATATCAAATTCTTACGTGCACTCCACGGAACCATACGTACTTTATGTCGAATGGGAATGGCTCCTTCCTTAAGCTTAATACTGTGAGTAAAGCTTTTTACTTGACCCACCTTATTTTGAAACGCAGCACTATGTTTAGCAAGGATACATTCAACATTGGAATCTTTAACATTGATTGAGTTTACAGAAATATCTCTCAATCTAATGGGAAAATCTGTACCAGGGCATAACATAACCCCCAACTTGCCCAGATCGTACCATCCTACAATGTTCTTTCCATCAATAGCTACATACATTTTAGTAAGAACTTTACATCCTTTAAATTCTAAAATATCTTCAAAATACCCCAACATTTTGATATCAAAGTTGACAAAAGCTTTGGGGTTGATATCTGTATGTTTAAGTTTAACATCATTCCAATTTTCTTAAAAAAATATCAGATAAAACTTTTATGGGCGACCCAGAATCTGCCGTAACATCTAGACTTACTTCTCCAATGGGAACAACACCTAAAGGTTCTTTAAAAGGTACATTTACATTGTTAATAGACCATTCTGAACTAGGATCATACAATGTTTAAAGTAAATTGTCCAAATCCTCTTGATCATTTGAAACTGAATTTACAGAAACATTAGGAGAAATTCTCGTGGACTTGGACAAACTTTGAAAATGTCCAAACCTATTACATTTTAAACAATTTCTTTTTAAAGCGGGACAATCAGGAAAATTAACAGGATGCATCTTCGACCCACATCTAAAACAACTTAGCTTACCACCCTTAATAACTCCTGATGTAATTGGTCTTTGAACAGATTGAATAGCACACACATGAGAAGAAGTTTTTACTTCCTCATTGGAAATAGCTCTAGCAGATTGAATGGATCTCTCGTTGCCTTTAGCGAGATCTAAAACTTCAGCTTATGTTGGGTTGGGACAAGCTAACAGTCTTTCCTGCACTTTCTTGGACTCACAATTAAAAACAAATGGATCCCTTATGCAGTAATCAACATTAGCCCCAAACTCACAATTAGCTGCCAACACTCTAAGGGCAACAACATAGTCTTGAATAGAATCATCCACATGTTGTTTCCTTTTGTGAAAGGAATGTCGCTCTATCATTACATTAGGCTCATCTACAAATTGTTTTTGTAATCTTGCTACTGCTTCTTTGTAGACGTCCCATCCTTCACCTTGACCAGCAATAGGAGCTCAGTTTTTAAATATGTCAATGGCCGCTGTACCTAAAAAACTAAATAAAATTGCTTTTTTCTTTCAGGTGAAAACTTGATACCATCAATACCCAATAGATAGTTTTCAAAAGTATCAAACCACTTTTTCCACATCAATTTAGGTTTTCCAGGAACTTATAAAAAAAATGGCAGGTTGATTGCAAAGTTGTGAACCAGCCATAATGAACTGATACTCTGTAAATAAATAAGATAAAGAAACGAAAAGTAAAATATTGTGCACGTCACTGCAGTTCAGAGCACAGAGTAACTAATTTAAAATGAGTAAAATAAACAAAGAAAGCAAATAATAATTCCTTTTCAAATTGTGCACATCACAAAAATTATACTTCCTTTTTTTGTTTTAAAAGTGTGCTTCACTAAAACACACACACAACTTCAAAAATAAATTGATGATAACATTTCCATAAACTGTCAAGTGTGTGTATCACTACAGAAAGTTAAATTGAAAGATATTACTGAAATGCACGTAGTAAAGCTGTGAGATACACTGTAAATAGTGTGCACATCACTGAAATACACTAAAAAATGCTGTATTATACACCTTAATAAGTGTGCACATTACTGAAGTGCACTCACATAAACATTAAGCTGAACCACATGAATTATCGCAAAGGAAATGCAAATTCAAAAGCAGTCATCTAATAACTCCGACAATAATCTTCCTGGGGATTCAATATGGCTGCTATGTGACGTGGCTTGCGTGCGCAGAACGTGGCTGGCGTGCAGATGACGATGAACGTGACAACGTATACACTGCAGGCGTCACAGTAAAACTTCAGCCAGAGATTCTTGCAGCACACGAGAGAGCCGCTTGGGCGCACTTGGGATTCAAAAGCACGCATGCGGAGTGCCTCTCAACTGCCAACAGTAAGGAAATAATCAAACACATTACTTTGACTCCGGTAAGGTTCAGATAATGACGATTTCTAGATACCAGACAGTCGGGCAAGGATGGTGAAATCTTCTTCCTTAAAATGCTGGGGGTTTTTTTGGGCGGGGGGGGGTTCCGTCCTCATACATGCCACCAGTAGATGTTAACTCTAGATGAGCTTACTCCAGGCCACTGACACAAACCAACCTTTCCTGCCCTTATGTTTGTGGATAGCCGTTGGAGATTGCCCAGAGGTAGGTCAATTCCAATCCTACTCCCATTCCCGATGTTACTTGCCACTTTGGGAGGATAGGACCATTTAACCTCTGGCATAATCATTGTACTTATGGATATCATTTCTCACACCATACATTTAGTGCAGACCAAAGTTTAATGGAGTTTACCCCACCACACAACAAGTCTAAGCGGCTTACTGCCATAATGTTTCTTAAACAGTCTGCAAACTTTGGAGGGTTTTCCGATTTCCACTCCTTGCAGATCTCCCTCCTGGCAATGACAACTATGTAAAAAATAAACTGTGTAATGCAACTTTTTATATCATAATTGTGTGGGAGACCAAATAAAGCTAATCTAGGACTGTAAATTATTGGTGTTGACAACACTTCTTCAGGAAACCCACACACCTTCCTCCAATAATTAGCTATTTCTGAGCATTCGACAAACATATGACCATTGTCTGCTGCTGGAAATTTGCATCTTGGGCATAGGTATTCTTCCGTTGCAATTTTAGAAAGTTTCGCAGGTGTCCAATATGCCCTATATGATGTAAACAAGTGATTTCTTATAAAATTTGAGGTTTTCATGATTTTTTGAGACAGAGTAAAATAGTCCATCCAAACTTTTAGCAGGTCACCTTCAATCTGTACTGTGGAGTTATCCCATAGCTTAATGATTTCCGCCTCTAGGTTGTCTCTGGTTCCCACTAGAGTCCTATACCACAAAGCAACCTCGCCTTTCCATCCCTTCTCTCTACTAATTGATTCGAAAATGTGACTCTCCTCCTCATTAGACCAGTTCTGATTTCCCCACCAGGCAGATAACTGATACAATTTAAATCTAGTCATAGTGCTTCCTGTTAAATGTAATAGGGATTCCCAACTTAGTAAGGTAGAGTTATTACTCAGTTCCCCCTATTTCGTGAGACCTGCTGTTTTCAACGGAAGGGCAAATTGGTCCTGTAAACATTCCTGAGTACCAGGGGAATCCCATATTGGGGCCTGTGAATGTTAATATGGGATGTCTAAAATTCTGTGTATTGATTGCCAGTTATCTAAGGCTGTCCGTAGAAGCTTCAAACGAATTTTCTTAAAAAACTTCTGATCTCCAAATTTATAAAGAAAAAAGTCTGGGCCATGTATTAGGTCTGATGTCATTGCCCGAAAAAGTTTACCATGCGATGAAGAGTCCAGTTTGTTAGCTAAGAGTCTGAAATTTTGAAACTGAAAGGCATAACAATAAAAAAGTAAATCCGGAAGAGCCAGGCCCCCTAGTTTCAGCCCCCTCCTCAACTTCCTCCAGGCTATTCTCGGGGATTTAGTGGCCCATATAAACGAGCCAATCCTCCCTTGCAAGTTAGAGATGTCTTTTTTGTCAAATTTTAAGGGGATAGAGTTAAATAGGAAGGAGACCTTTGGCAATATTATAATTTTAATTAGATTAACTCTACCGTAGATGTTAAGAGGCAAAGTGTTCCATCTAATCAAAAGCTTCCTAACTTCCTTGATGACCATTGACCAGCTAGTTGTGGGGACTTCTTCCAGATTGTGTGTAAGATAAATCCCTAAGTATCTGATTTTTAGTTTTGCTTCTGGGATCTGAACAGGGTTATTCCAGCTCATTATGTCTGTTTTGTCTTTATTAATGCTGTATCCCGACACTGTTCCAAAATTTTCAGCCAATTCAAATAGCCTGGGGATAGCCTCCATGGGATTAGATGTATAGAGAAGGAGGTCATCTGCATAAAGGGCAGTCTTAAGCGTCAGATCTCCCATTATGAATGGTTTAATCATTGGATCCTGTCTCAGGGAACAGACAAAGGGCTCAATATAGATATCAAAGAGAAGAGGGGACAGGGGGCAACCCTGCCTCGTTCCCCTGGAAATGTTCAGCCATTCAGACAAGCTACCATTAACTAGAACTTTGGCCCGGGGACTCCTATATAAAGTTTCAATCCCTTTAATGAATATATCTGGAAAACCGAATTTTATCATAGTCTTCCATAGGAATTGCCAGTTAACTTGGTCAAATGCCTTTGCGGCATCGATAGCCACTATAGTAAGTGGCATCTTCTTTTCAATTGCTATGTCTATCGCTCCAATTACTTGAAATGTCAGTTCTTTCAGTTGACTGCCAGGAATGAACCCCCTTTGGTCAGGGTGAATGATAGACTTAATGATTTTGGCCAACCTAGATGCAAGTATACCAGAGTAGGTTTTTGAGTCTGAATTTAAAAGGGAGATGGGTCGGTAAGACTATTTTTTTTGGATCTTTATTTGGTTTAGCTATAAGGGAAATTGTGGCCTCTGACCACGAGGCTGGGGTACATTCCCCCTGTAGGAATATTTTATTAAAGAGTCTCAATAGTGTAGGTATCGGGGAGGAGCCAAGATGGCGATCGGAACGGTCGCATAACCGCCTCGCTCCGTGATCTCTTCCTCCCCGCCACCTATCCTGTATTTCATCCTGTTCGGGGTGTTCCGAATTTGGTCACTGAGGAAGAGCCGTCACTTACCATCCTTTTCCGGGGCTCTGGCGTGCAGTGATTCCGGCGTTCTGCCCTGGTCACTTTGTTGGCCTTCCCGGCCCTGACGCCGGGGCCTCGAGTGCTGTGCCTGCCCGGAGATGATCGGAGTGCCGGCGGTCCGGAACCGGTGGAGAGACCCGATGGTGGGAGCCTGAGAGCCGCGGGCCGGGACCCCCGGGGCAGACCCGCCCCCCGCTGGTGGGCCACCCCGCATGTCCGTTCGCCTACCGGCCCGAAGAAGAGAAGCCGCGCTGTCCGGCACCCCTCAAGTGAGAAACCCACTCCTGTTGTTAGTCCCGCCGGGATCCGGTGCTGGGCTCCCCCCGAGTGCTGTGGGGAGCACGCCCGTTCTTCTGGTGACTCTCCTTTCTCCGCCGAGCGCCATCCGCCGCGGTTTGGCGGTGAGCCCTGGGGCCGCCGGTGCTCCGGATGGACTTGGAAGAACCTGCGGCGATGGCGGAGGGTGCTGTACTTAGGATGGCGGATGGCCCCTCGGGGTGTCTTTCTCCTGGAGACAGGGAGGTTGCCGCATTTGCCTTCTCCAGCCCTCGTTTGGTTTGGGCGGCCCCTACTCGGAGTGCTATCTGGTTTGCCCTGTCTGCTCTGCGGATCGACCTGTCCTTGAAATGTCGAGCCTTGGAGTTGCGGATAGCTGCCATGGTGGCTCCGCCATTTTGTGACGAAGTGTCGTCTCCCCGAATTGTACTGCCAGAAACTTCGCCGGCGGCTGTGCTGGGATCTCCGGCTGGGTGCTCGATTCTATGGGATCTAGCGGACCCGGTGCCGATGCTGCAGTGCTTTCTACATCCTGTTTTCTTTGCTTCGTGCTGGACGGCCCAGATACTGTGCTTGACCACGTGGATCTTTGAGGAACTTTTGCATTCTGACTGTTGCCGAGTGCTCCTGGTTGCTTCTAGTTTGCCGGGACGTTGTTTTGCGGAGATCCCACCGGCTTTTCCTGACTGGTATGGACCCACTGTGTTCTGCTGTTTTTTGGCTGTGGCGGGGTTGGGAGGCTCGACTCTTCATAAAAGTGGACAGGGGTGATCGTGCCCGGATGCCTGTGGGACCCTTTTTACATGGCATCTCCGGGCCTCGTTATTCGGGATGGTTCCTGTCTGCATCCTGGGGTAGGCTTTTCTTGACTCTCCTTTTCGACCTCGATTAGTGCATTATTGTTGCGGGGGGGTAGTGTTTTATGTCTCGGTCGCTGGCTCCTCTCCTCTCTCTTTCTTCCTTTTCCTCTCCTTCCTTTTCTTATTCCCCTCTCTTTCTTCGTTATAATTCCCTTTCTCTTTTTCTATATTTCGGGTGACTCTGGGCGACAGGCACGCTGTTTAGTGGGGTAGGCCGTAGCCATTACAGTGATGTAGGGTGGGGGGGGTGTTTGTTATTTTAGTTTGTTTTATTCTATGGTCCCTTTTTTGCCTTTTCCAGGGGGTGGGCTATGTCCCTTGGTGTTTACTCCTCTGTTTCGCTAGCGTCTGCACTTTCTCCTTTTTCGGGGCGGGTGGGCTGTACGTGTGGCGTCCACTTTATTTGTTTGCTGGTATTCTTCCTCTATTCTGCACCTGGTATGGGCGTGTGAGGTCTTTGGGCTTTGCCCTACTGTGGTCGTCTGCTTGCGTGGGGGGCTATTTCCCTCCCGCCCCCCCCCCCTTCTTTTCTGTATATGTTGCATGACGCGCTGGTAGATATGGTTGCTGCCTCCTTTATATAATGTAAAATTAAACCTCTTTTATCCTGGCGCTGGCGATGTAACGACTTTATTTGCATCCATCCTGTATTCACCCTATCGTATACATTGCTTTGTTATTTTGATTCTCCTGACTTTGCGGCCGGCCCCTGTGGTTGTAGGCCAGCGCTTGTACTTATACGTGTCTTTCAATAAAGGTTTTAAAAAAAAATAAAAAAAAATAGTGTAGGTATCACTTCTTCTAAGTTATCTTTATAAACTTCTGTCGGCAGTCCATCAGAACCGGAGGCCTTGTTTCTAGCCATTTTTTTCAACTGAGACCTTACTTCTCCCTCGGTAATCTCAGTGGCTAAGAAAGTTCTATCTAAATGACTCAACTGAGGAAGGTCTCTCAAAACCCACCAAGTTTCTAACTCATCCAACCCTTGTGTATTCTTTTCCTGATAGAGTTCCTCCATAAAGCCTCTAGCCTCTTCCTTTATCTCTGTCTTCTGTTAAAGGCAACCCCGTACTTCGCTGTGTTAAGAAGCTGATGTTATTTCTGCTGCGCTCTGTCCTTGCCTTCCAGGCTAACAGTGAACCACACTTCTCTCCGTACTCAAAATTACAGAGCTTACTTACTTCCCATCTGTCTTTGATTATCTTATCGGCTCGAGCTTTGAAGCTTGTCTGTAAATCTAATATTTCTCTCTCAAGACCCTTTAAACTGCTTCTATCATTTAGTGCAGCTTGCTGCAGTTGGAGTTCCTTTGTTTTGATTAAGTCTAACTCCTGGGTATCTTTTTCTTTCTTAAGTTTTCTATTTAGAGCCATTTGAGAGCTATAGATCCCTCTTAGATAGGACTTAAGTGTGTCCCATAAAGTTTGATCTGAGGCCGTTCCTTCATTGAACAAAAGAAACTCCGACAAACTAGCCTTGATTTTATTTTTAATCTCATTGTCTAATAAAATGGTCCTGTCCAATGTCCACCTATACTCTGGGTAACTAGTTTTAAAGGTCATTTTTAGTTCTATCACTGAGTGATCTGACATTCCTACTGGAATATGTGAAATTGAAACTATATTGGACAAAAGTGATTGATCTAACAAAAAAAAGTCTATTCTGGAAAACTGACTATACTTTTTGCTATAGAAAGAATACTCTCTAAGATTGCCATACTTAACTCTCCAGACGTCTTGAAATGAAAAATCTTTCATGATGTTCTTTAGAGCTAGCAGAGATTTATTCGGAGTGTTGTATTTAGCTTTGGAGGTGCGGTCTAATTGCAGATCCAATATAAGATTAAAGTCACCCCCCAATATGACTGGGACTGTATATTGTATCATGTATTGCTCCAATTTTTGAAGAAAACAGGCATTGTCCTCATTAGGACCATAATAGACTGCACACAGAAATTTAAAACTGCCAATCGAAAGGACTGCTGCTAACCATCGACCGGACTGGTCTGTACCCCAGTCGTAAATCCTAATCCCCTTGTTAGCACGTACCATTATTGCTACCCCTCTAGTAGACCCAGCTTGCTTAGAGCAAAGAATTTCCTGAACCCAATTAAGTTTTATGAATACTTTCTTACACTCTTCTGCTTCCAGATGCGTTTCTTGTAGGAGATATACGTAAGCTTCAGAATTTTTCAAGAAATCACAGACTCTTTGCTGTTTCTTTCGGCTCCCTATGCCATTTAAGTTCCAGGAAAGGATTTTATTACTTAATGCCATGTTTAAAACCATGAAGCCATAGTTCTGCGCCTAATGCTGGTAGTGACCTGTAGTCATGTTTGAGATTAAAAATATAGAAACTTATGACAGGTGAGGACATTTTTATTTGTTTTTCCCCTTCCCCCCTGAGACCCCACCCTGCCCACCCCCCGAGGAACCCAACCCTTCTGTTTGCCGTGGACACGCCATTAGGGGCCCCCGCACCGTTAGACACCTTCTATGTGTAATTAAACAGCAGTGCTTTTCCCCAAACAGTCTTAAACACACCAAAAAATGGTTTTTTTTTTAACCAGAATATTTTTCTTTCAGTATTGATTTTTTTCCCCAAAATAACAATCAAATGATTAAAGATAATTAAGTAAGTTGCCCTTTTTAAGGGGGATTAACTACTTTCTCATTTTTACTAATACATCATCAACTTCTTCTGGGAAGTGGCAGGTGAACATCTTATTATTCCACATTATTTTTAATAATGCGGGAAATTTCATTTGGACCTGGGCTCCTAATGAGCGTAACTCTGGCATCCTTGAGCCCAGCTCCCATTGCCTCTGAGCAGTCTTTCCCCCAATGTCAGATCTGATTTGGTAGGGGTTTGCACGATAATGGAGGGAGGCACGTGCTAAACACCTACCAAGGATTAGTTCTTTAACACTGTAAGTCTGGAAGTAGACTAAAATCTTCCTTGGTGCCTTACGATCTGGATGTAGTCTATAAGGGTCTCTATGTACTCGCTAGATCTCGGCTTCTAGATCGATATCCAGACGGTCCTTCAGTATATCTTCCTGAAGTAATCTGCAGACAAAACCCTTAATGTCTTCCACCTCGGCCCCTTCTGGAATTTTGAGAATTCTAAGGTTATTGCGTCGTGTCTGTGTTTCCAGTCTCTCCAGATCCATCATGAGTGTCCGGTTTTGAGCTTTGATGGCTTCAATATCTTTGGAATTACCTTTTGTAGTTTCTGAAAGTGTAATAAATTTGCTCTCCAATGTGGTAGTCCTAGCCGTGATCTCCTCTAGTTTAATCTCTAAGATATCAAATCTGTCATGTAGCCCTTTTTGATTTCTCTCAGAGATCTCAAATTTACCCAATAAATCCTCTGTAAGTGATTTAAACAGAGAGCAGAGTCTGTCCCTCTCAGTCTCAGCTCCATCTGATCCATCGGCTCCGTCAGGCAGAGAGGTCATACTATATGTGTCAGATATTGGTTGGGATTGAGGGAAAGACTCGGCATGGACAATATGAAAGGCAGGAGAGGAAAACACAGCAGGACTAAATGCTTTCATTATTGGAGCAGTATGTGGAGCAGGGACTTCACTCGTCGAGACCACTGGGGAGTCTGTATCTACAGCTAAACCTACGTCTGACCTTAAGCCTGGCTCATGCTCATGCTCGGGGCTGGGGGTGGTCTGTGCAGCAGCCCCCAGTTCTCCATCATTAGTAACTGACTCCAACACTGCGTACTTATTACAGAGGGGTAAAGTGGGAATTAATGAGAGAGTAAGTACTTCATCCAGCGGGACATTATCCGCTACTTTAGAACTTAAAAATTAACTGCTTATTTGTTTTTTAAGCTCTCCTTAGAGTTTACTGCTTGCTCCATTATTTTGAAGTAGCTTTTGAGTGAGGGAGTACCTTTTGGTGCTTGTGGCTGCAGCTGCTTCGTAACCTTTACTGATCCACCCTTTCTCACACCACCTTTCCTTTTTTGTTCACAAGATCTCCCGTTTCTTCTCTACTGATGCTCTTAAAATTATTGTCATGGCCATGATTCTCTCACGGTTGGACTATGGGAACTGCCTTTACGTGGGCATCCCTGCCTACGAGCTCCGGCGCCTTCAGACCATCCAGAACCAGGCTGCCCGCCTTATCCATCGGCTCCCCAAGTCCTACCACACCACCCCTCTCCTCAAATCCTTTCACTGGCTTCCCATCCTACAGAGATCTCTCTTTAAGATGGGTTGCCTAGCCTTCAAGGCCCGGGACCGCACTGCCCCCGCTTTCATCAACTCCTTGATCACCCACTATCATCCTCGCCGTAACCTCCGTTCCTCCACTCAGGCCCTCCTTTGCATTCCCCGCTTCCGCAAATCCAGAATCGGTGGCACCAGATTTTCCATTCTTGCCCCCCGCTTCTGGAACAGTCTTCCCCCCACCATTAGGTCCATTACTAACTATCTGCAATTCCGTAAGGCGCTTAAAACTCATCTATACGCCCAAGCCTTTACTAACCCCTAACCTCCTGGCCCTTCTACCATCAGTCACTCCTATCCCTCCAGCGCCAGGAAACCGCTTGGTCACAGAGCGCTTTACAAATACTTTCAGCTTCAGCTTGTTTATATGGGGAAATAGGCGTTGGTCCTCCTCTTTCAATAGTATCAATAGTATCAGCAGAGTCCCAGTCCCAAACTCCTTGTTTCCTTAGCTCTTGTTTCGACCTTAACTGGTACCTATTCCTTACTTCCCCCGCTCTTCCCTTCGCTGCACTGTCCAGTTTTCGGTGGTGGTAAACAGACACTCCCTCTGCTCCCTCCTCTGCAATACCAATTTTAATGTCTTTTACTGATTTGTCACACTCAATGTGGCGGATTGGTTTAATGGTAACTGCCTCCATACAATCCTCCCCTCCAAAATCCACCTTACCGCTGTTTGTAGTTGCATAGACTCCTCTGCCTAGCGGACCTTTTCCCTGAAAGGAGAGCGCCTCCCTGGAACGAAGCCAAAGACTCCTGAGGCTGACACAAAGCTCTTGTTTGTCACGTCTTCCCTCGGCGGTCTGTTTGGCAGCAGCCTCCCTCAGCTTACAGCACCAAATCCAATGCAGCTGACCGGTCTCCGCTTCGCCAGCGTAGTATCGCACGAGCATTCCGCTAGGTCCTAGCGCCCCTATGCGCTCACTCGTCTTGCCAGCTGCCAGACCTCAAACAAACAACAGGGGGAAATTTCTTTTACACTTGGTTAGATATTCCGAAAGAAAAGTATTCGCCCGTTCTCACCGCATGTTAAAAATCGATCCCCTCTTATATTCGGGAAAAAGACCATCCGAATACTGCCAAGGTGCTTCGGAGTGCAGGAGCTCCGCGGCAGCCGTCAGCCTACCGCCGCCATGTTCCTCTCCCAATCACTCTTCTTCTTCTTATTTAAAATGCTGACAAAATAGCAGAAATCCACACACTTTAAAGTGAAGACAGCCTCTCAAAGATGAAAATTGTAAAAACAAAGGAAGACACACAGTGGGTCAGTAGAAACCACTGGTCGCCATTGTAAAGAGGCGCTGGAGTCGGCAAATTTTAGTAAAGTAGGTTTAATTCAGAAACCAATAAATGACCCACTGGTGCAGCAGATTAATCTGTCCAGCTACACCCAACTCCAACCGCTTCTCCCCTCCCATTCCAAACCATGACATTAACACATTCTATATGACATAATACATTCCATAGAACGATAAGGAACTATGGTAACAATAAGCATCTATAAAACTTTATTGGAACATAGTAATGTGAGCACACCACAGGGTCCTATTGGGGTAACGATATGACAAGAGCCGAGGTAGAGATATTCCCACCAAGGGAGCTTTCACCTCAAAACACTGACCCGACCCAATCACGCGTCACATGTTGGGTGGGGGGGAGGGTCGGGGTTGTATTTGCAGGATTTCCATCCACTTTGAAAGGAACTCACCTCAGACCGTTAAGTTCTAGGTATTATCTACCACAGGTATTGCATGGAGCTTCTCTCAACCCCACCGAACCTTCCACCCCATTCACACTTCCTAAGCACAGAAGAATACCTTTCCTTTTTCCAAAAGAAGGTACATGCGCTCCACCTGAAAGGGGCTATAGAGCCAGTACCCTTACAACACCAGGGCAGAGGGTTTACTCCTTGTACTTTAAAATCCCTAAACAGGATGGCTTTCTCATATCAATCCTTTGATTTATTACATTAAACTTCTACTCCATGTATTTTCTTTTTAATGCTTTATTTATAACATACATCATGTCGAGCACAAGCATACAACGGCCTGAGGACCAATTTGACCATAGACCATGCATTGACTCCTTCTACCCAGGGTGCATGGATGGCACTATTAGCCAGTCTGTTGGCGACCAACATTTAGGATGATAGTAAAGCATCTATAAACAAAGAGAAGAACAGGTGCTGTAACAAGAAAGTCCGACCTGTGCATTGGGGTGCAGGCACCCAACCCAGTCTCATCTACCGGGGTGGGGTGTGATACACACAGTCCCAGACCATATTGAGTTCAATGTCCCCCACCTCCAATCCAGGCAAAGAACAAGGCTGCAAACACAGGGAATCGCCAGACCCGGCCGCTCTGACACACAATCATCCCCAACATATACTCTCTCCTCCTAGCCCCACCCCTCCTCCACAGGGGCCTATGGCAATTCTTTTCTTCAGCAGTAGCCCTAGGGGATACTATACGGCTTATCCTTGGAGGGATATCCTCTGGTTTCATCACTGTCAGCTGGTTGACTATCTCTGCCCAATATTCAAGATCTCTTTCCGCATTCTCATCCGTTCTAACCATACGCAGCCAGACCTTCTCTGCTAAGGACCACTCCCGCAAGTCCTCTTGCCATTTGTGCACTAGGGGGGATTGGTTGGCCATGCTCCGCCTGCGAGGAGTGAGGATGAGGCCAATCAAACAATGTTTGAGGGAGGTAATGAACCGCAAGCCACTCATCCCCCCTGGAGCTCCTCAAGGTCCGCGTGCCAATATTCCCCCAGTGATGGGCAGTCCAAGGTCATGTGGAGGAATGTCGCCGGTCTCCCAGCACAATGTGGACATACCTCACTATGCGCAGGAAAGATTCTGTGCAGTCTCTGAGTTGTGAGATACGTGCGGTGTAGATAGTGAATTTGGATCAGTTTAATTGAGTGTTACTCGCTACTTCCTCATCTGTGTCAAGCTCTATCCCATTCTCTGTCAGTCAGAGGGCTATCAATGTCTCCATCACATAGACCGCGCACATCAGATCTGTGTGCCATTCGATTGAGGACCTTGAACAGCCGAGAGATCAGGCTCTTCCTTGAATTCATACCTAGGACAAGGATCAATACCTGCAAATACCAAGGCTCGGCATGAAACGGAGCCACAGGTCCCATATAGCTCGTCCTGATAAAATCTGACTTGCCATAGCAAGTGAGCCAGTATATTTCCTTGAGGTCTGATAAAGGTTTCCAAATATACTATGTTGGCCACCCTCGCTGCCTTATACACCTACACAAACTCATCTTGTACATCTAGTTTGTCGCTTATATTTGCATGCTCCATCTCGAGTCTGGCCATAGACACCAAGTTTGAGGCCAGTATCCCTTGTTGGAGCCGTAGGAACCGAACCCTTGTGTACCGCGTCGACTTGCAGTTGCGAAGGCTTGTTGGCTTCTGTCCATCAAGATCTTCGGGCTCCAAGTAGCCCCCACCTCAAGCATCTCCATCGACCAAGATCTTCGTCCTCACCACAACTCTTGCATCGTGGGCCTGCATCTTTGATGAACTGCTTGAGGTCCTCTCGCGACTCCAGTGCCTCTGGTCTGTGGGTCCTCTTGATGGTCACCTTTGAATTCCGCAGGCTCTTATGATTGCTCGGGGCCTGCCCTGACCCCCCTGCTTGTGGTGAGTCTCCTGTACCTTTCTGGTCCCGACATTTCACCTTCTTCCACTTCCACGTTGGTTGCAGTTGCCAAGGCTTGTTGGTGCTCCCGCCGGACATCGACCCCTCAACTCTCAACATCTGACGTGGGACAGCTCGTGTATGGCTCCTGGTCTTCCACAGCATCACCTGGTCCACACAGCTGCAGTTTCAAGGTCACTTCAGCTCCCCTGAAACACTCGACATCAATGGGCCTTCATCTTCCGTGCCTCGGGGTCACTCTTGAGTGGCATAGACTCTGCCCCTCTGCTTGCAGGTACTTATCATCCTGAATCCACCTTTGGGTTACACCAGACACTTTCACCTTCTCCAGCAGCGGCATCTTCCTGAAGTTCTCCATTGAGTTCGACAGCGGTTTCCGGCACCACTTCCCTGGTGCAAGTATCCTGGTTCCTAAGGTATCCACGGGTGGGGTGGCTCTCCAACCTTCTGTCTTCCACGGGGTTTCTCCAGGGTTCAGTGGGAAGGGTCCTTCTTCTTTAAAATTGCTACTGTGACTTACCCATTTACTTGCATTGATCAAGTGGTTGTGTTCCCACTTAGCACATGGCCTCAGTGGGGCTCCTGGTTGCTTACCTCAGGTGGTTCCTTGGGTCCCCGTCACTTCTACGTCTTCTAGGTATAGTCTTGACTTGATTGTTGTTCGCATACCACTATTTTAGTATATGGTTTGGTCTCTCCCGGAGACCACTGTGTATTCTGTGCTACTTACCTGTTTCTATTGAAAAGTATTGTGTGCATTGTGCCTATCTCCGGCTAGGAGATATCTGTATATGTTAGTGAGTGTCTTATAATAAATACATATTTTTATAAATACATGTGTGGTTCTTTTCCTTTTAATCTGTACCTATAAGATTATGTTCTGATAAAACAAGCAGCTTTACACTCCTTCTGGACTAAGCCTGGAGGCTGCTCTCCGCAGCTACCACTTAAATCACTATAAGGGTCGTCTGGATTGGTGCAAGGTGCCATTTACATAAGTGTACACCATATACAAAGCCAGCTTCTCACAAAGCGGCAATATTGAGTGTGTACAAAACCCTAGTTATAAACAACCCAGACTGCCTAGGAAAATTGAGGGAGATATAGCAAAATTACCTAGGCCCACTGGGCAACATAGAGTGGGAGGCAGCACTTGTGAACATAAAGGGTAGCGGTAAAAGCAGGACTCCAACTGGTACCGCTCAAAATATTATGCTTTACACTGACCGTATTGCAACAGATATAGACTTTTTAAAATGGGTATGGTTTGAAGACCCACATGTAAAAAATGCATTGCAAACATGAGCACCTTCTAACACACAATTCGGGGAAGTGGTGTGCTCTAGGCCTTCTGGAGAGAGGTAATAAATTAATTATCCTCCTTTTTAGAATATGAAACTCTGATGACCAATTAACAAGAAAAATAGTTCAAGCACATCATCCCTTACCTTGAAAGAAATGCATTGCTCCTCCCTATCTGAATTTACTTCAGACTGTCTTGTGAGACCTATAAGACACTGCAGTTGAGTAAACCTGACTATCTTGCCTCTTAACATGTAAAGTGGCAAATGCACTTTTATGAGTACACCTCCTCAACACTGGAATTTCAAAAAGACTCGCAAACAACACACTCACAACAACAGCCATTCTCGGCAGATGGCCAGACTGAGATGACCTCCCTTTACACCCCTGATTTGCTCCTTAGTATGTGTATTTCAGGATTTATCTCAAACCACACCTCGTCCCAAACTTCCTATCATCCTAAACTCCTCCTCCTACACCTCTCCCCCTTCTGAAGCTAACTTTCATTGTAAATGCACATCTATGTCTCTCAATCCCAGTTATTTCAGCTTTTGTAAGGCAGTGCCTCCTCCCCCACCTGTGCAAAATGTTTGACTCAAGTCCCTCTCAAGCGAACATGTATATTTTTGGGTTTTCGTTGATCTGGAGGACTAGGAAGCGTATTAAATGTATTCTACATTGGAGGTTGTGGTGGGGCCTGAAGGGTACAGGAATGGGCCATTCGTTTAGTCTCCCCACTTCAGGCCCCTGCAGGTTTCTCACTGTTGATTTCAGTATTGCCTATCCTGGATCTCCCTAACTACCTCCTGAATGTATGTAGTGTCCCAAAACCTGCATATTCCTGCAGCACACCATACTGCCTTAATTTCTAGCATTGACTCTAGGCTTTGTTCATTCTCTCCAGACCCTTGCAGCTCACTCTCCTTTCAGGATCCTTAGGAGTCTCCCTGCCCCACCACCCCAGTCGCCTGCGGCTATTCTTTACCCACATCTGGCAAGTTTCCTCGATCTATGTGTGACTCTCCATGTTCTTTTGTTGCTTGGAAGGACTTGTTTTTATAATGGAACTAGCAGCCTGTCCCGACGTTGTCCGGGTATCCCCGCTGTTACGCTGACTTTCCTCAGCCTCTTGAGAGTTCAGTGCGTGACAGCGTGCACGCGACGCTGACTCACCTCAGCCCCGGCCTGAGCACCGTAGCAATATGTTATAGTGTGTGGCGGCTCCAGAACGCATCCAGGATTTCCGGCCCATTTTCCACGAATGTAGCGCGAATGCCTTCCCATCGCTGAATGCCCACGCCCCCGGCAGAACGCACACGCCCACAAGGAAGTAGTGTGAAGACTTTGTTTTTCCACGAATGCCGTGCGAATGCCTTGCCCATCGCTGTATGGCCATGCCCCTGGCAGAACGCACACGCCCACAAGGAAGTAGTGTGAAGGCTTTGTTTTTCTGAATGCCGTTTTAATGTTGGAATGCCGCGCCCATCGCTGTATGCACACGCCCCCAGCACAACGCCCCGAGCAGAACGCCCACAAGGGACTACTTTGCCCCTATGGTTCTTTTACCCTTCTAATGTATATGGTGGGCAGCTGTATAGCCTATGTCCATCTGCTGCAACTGTCCTTTCCAATGCTGTATTGGGTGTTGTGATTGGTGCTGTGGTTCCTGAGATTACCCGCCTCAAAGGTTTGGGCTCTATCTTCATAATATTAGTATATAGATAGAAAAGAAAGCCTGTAAGTTCTAGAACGCAAAGAAACAACCTGGACTGGAGCAGCTAGTTATGCATGGCACTGGGAAACTTGGTAGTGCTGCCTACTCAAGACTTTCCCAGCTCCCCTAACTGCATGCTCTTTGCAGTGTTCCTTATCCTCCAGAACCCTGGAGCTCTCACTTGCTCCTGGCTAGTATGGTGTATACACGGACGCTCAGGCAGAGTAAAGGCTTAAGCCTGCACTTCTCCCCCCTTAGTACCCTTTCTGTGTCCATCCAGTTTCCTCTATGATACTCTTCAAGGCATAAACATGTTTACACCTGGAAGCTATGTAGGTGGTACAAGAAGTAGATGGCAATTAAGGATTTTATTATCCATTTCCTGTGGTGATCTTGGGGTTATGAGGCTTTTCCCACTAGCCTGGGCTTCCAGGTTTTCAGCAACTTGCTCCCTTGAAGTCCTTTAATATGGTGTCTCTTGCACAAGATTTTTTTTATTTTTAGCTGAGGGCAGTACTCTGTTATAGACCTAAAGATGTGGTCTACCATATCCCCATTTATAGCAACTGCTCATTACGCTGCTTAGGTGTGTGACCACTATGGTGAATGAAAAGGGCAACGTGCAATCTTTCACCCTAAATTTGATGCTTAAACTGTACATTATGTAGATGGAGCCTGCCTCTTAGTTGTGTTGCTTTGACACCCAGCCCTTACTTATTTCACAACAGCTATTTACTGGAGATTTTTGAACCCTCTGATTTGGAAGATTTTCCTTACTACAGGGAGGATTATGGGTTTGCAGTAAACATTTTGATCTTTTCTGTTCTACTCCCTCGATGTTTGCCTGGTGAATTTACAGGTTAACACATCAGCCCACTTCAGCGAAGACTTTGTATATCAGTTACCGAACATTGAAGGTTTTATTCTGGCACCAAAGGCCAGTGAAAAAACTGAAATGCAGTGTTTTTCCTAAAAATGCTCCCCTCAATAATGCATTTTGACTAAGTTAGGTGTTAGACACTGTTGAAGGGCTTGTGGCCGTCTGTCTTTTATTTAATGATCACTTGGAACTCTGAGGTGAATAGATTCCGTGGACAGATTTCCTTTGCAATCGCAATTTGGCTTTGAGCAATGTAGGTACTCTCAAAATAAGGAATCTCAAAAATTGCGATTTCCCCATTTTGCGTTTGCTTTTAAGGAATTGTAATTTGGGATTCCTTAAATGCAATGTAAGTAGCACAAAAGAAAGTGCAGTTTAGCCTTAAGGAATCGCTAATTACCACCAACTTCAAGTTGGTGGTAATTACCGATTTTTCCCTTAAAGCACTTTTTTGCTTTTTTTGAAGTGCCATGTGGCACACATTCATGCCCTTAGGGCATGTATGTCCGCTGCATGTGCACACATGCACATTTCAGGGGTGCAACAGGGTGTCCCTCTGGAACCCTTGCACCCTTGAAATTGCGGGCGCAAATCCTATTCATTCCTATGCGGCTGTTGGCCCATAGGAATGAATGGTATGGTATTCCTTGATTGCAAAACTCAATTTACAATTCGCAATTAAGGAATCGCAAATACTTTTGAGATTCCTACCTACATTCAATTTTGCGAGTCCGTAATAGCGATTCAGTAAAAAAAGCTATTAAGGACTCGCAAAATTGAATTTACCTAAAAGTTGCCAAACAAACTTGTAGCTCTTATGTTCTAATTGTCTTCAATATCAAGAGTGAGCTTCTTGCCTCTAAAGAAAACATAAAATGGAGCCTGTGGTGCTCTGGAATGGACAAAGGTCCAGATTGATGAAAGGGGAAAGACATGGTTGTGTTTGTTATTCTTGAATATAGGGTATGCAGTACAAGATCATCCATGTTCTTCCTACAATGTAGATGCAAGCTACAACACTTAGTGGAATAAACAGCTTTCATCTGATAGGTTTTCCCGACGAAATAAAAACCACAAGGGAGTCTTCCCTTTTCCACACCTTGTAATGAACCCAAATGTTGCCAGGCCACTGGTGTCCAGAAAATCTAATATTAAAAAAAAACACAGAAATAATGCACACCAAACCTACCACCAGCCTAGTTAAACTAAATCACACATGTCAACCATAAAAAAAATCGATGTTGCAACTTGTACTAAACCCTAGACCCCCATCACTTCAGCTCATGCATGTCATTCATACCTGAAATGAATACTGACACAACTTAAAGCCACCTAAAACGAATTCTAGTATGTATTAGTTTAGGACACAGTGCTAACTACATGGCTGTTGAACTTCCACCAGGCCACCCCAAAGTACAGCCATAGGCTCAAGAGTGTCAAAAACCAAACCTTCACACAACCTGCTCTGATACTGGTGAAACAACAATACTGAACCCTTTGTCTAAAATGATTTGTGTGACAGTTCAGAATCTTGTGTGTTAAATGTACCACCCTGCCCCCTTATTTACCTTGTACATTGAGGCGCAAACAGCAAGGAAATGTAAAAGTTACTCTGTGGGTACCATAGTTGACAGGGAATTGCACAAGTTTGAGTCTACTGCAATAAAATGGTTGTTTATTCGAATTGAAGTTACTGAAAGATGGTATGGTTCAAGATTGGAGCTTTTTGTGCAAATGAGACGAATTTCAATAAATCAAAGAAAGCTACATCCAGAATAAATATGTGAAAAAAGTGTGGGAAAGCGTGAGTCTTTGAATAAGCCTTACCCCGTTGTGAAGCTGTGGCTGCTCTGAAAACAGAACAGCAGAATGAACTTAGGTGGGAGTTTTCCTATTCCATTTATGTGGCCTGCCTTAAGTGCTTTACAGCAGAGTGCATGTATAGATATTTTTCAAAAAAAGAAAATGGTACACTGCTTCGGTTTTCCCAGAAGTGCATATTCCACACAGAAAATTACATTGGAAAAGTCAAGAGGTGTGGTTTTTATCCGAAAGTGCATGTCCATCCTATTGGCTTTGCCATTGTTTCCCGGTCAGGTTTCAGCAAAAGTCATGCTTGTTTTAGCATAATACTTATGCTAAGTCCCTGGATGTTTGCCTTTTACCGTGTGTGACTTGTAGTGAATGTATACCCTTTTTAGGCGGGGCCTAGACTCGCAAGGGCTTACAGCCCGCACATTGCTTTTGGCTTGATTGTCACTTTCGTTTACTTGCTTCTGATTCAACGGCTTTCATTGGGCTAGACTGTCCATTTTGTGTTTGGCCCTCCCTTGGAGCATAGCCGTTTTACCATTTCTTTGATTGGCTGCCTTCTTTTATCCTTCCAATCTTCATTTTTAAGGAACGTTTTATCCCATTTTTGGTTAATTACTCCAAAAATTTGAAGCAAAAACTGTTCTGTCGTTGTGTTGGCACAAGCATGCATTCCAATACCTGCGCCGCTGCGCGCACATCACAAATGCATGTGCCAGTGAAATTGTGCCACTGCCAGTATTCTTTACATTTATTTCGGCCTCGGCGAAAAGCCAAACGCTGTAGAGCATCACATCACCAAAGCCATTGGTAAGGCCAATAAGACACAAAGGAAAGACCTATTGCCAGGGTCGGATTGGGAACCCGGGCACTCGGGCAGTGCCCGAGGGGCTAGAGTCCTGTTCCAGCTGTGGGCTGCTTTTTTTTTTAGCAGTGTGGGGGCCGTTTTGGGTAGTTTCTGTGTTCGAATAACACCAGTGGCCCAGTGGGTGCCTGAGTGGCCTTTCTGGAGGCAGATGGCCGTCCACTACCTCCCTTTTATCAACGGGCAAAGGTGTCACTCCCTTTCTCTCAGTGGCCGACCCATTAATATATGCATATTGCACGGGTGCGGGGTGGGGTGTGGGGGGTCCTGAGCAGAAGTGGCCTCACTTGTTTTCAGATTTGTTTCACCAGTGTAAACTAATCCGTGCATTTTTGACCCCCAGCCCTTTTTTTAAATAACATTTTGCGGAAGCAGTGTTTTGAGGAAAGACAATATGCAATTGTGGACTACGTTTTTTTGTGTGTGCCCGGGCCAATTTTTAATTCCATTCCAACCCTGCCTATTGCCCTATTTTCCTTCTAAATGAATATGACAAATCAGTAAAAAAAAAAAAAAAAAAGTGTGTGAAAGGTAGGAGGACAATTACAGTTTTAAGATAAATCCGGCAGGCTTTCCGTTGTATTTTTAAATGTTTCTCATTTATTTCCACAATCTAGTTGAAGAGCTTGCACACAATGTCCGTACTGTATGACATCACTGACGCCTGTCTGTCTCTGCAGTGACCCCGCCATGAAGCAGTTCCTGCTGTACTTGGATGAGACGAATGCCTTGGGAAAGAAGTTCATCATTCAGGACTTAGACGACACCCACGTCTTCGTCCTGGCAGAGCTGGTGCACATCCTCCAAGACAAAGTGGGGGAGTTAATGGACCAGAACTCCTTCCCTATTACACAGAAGTAAAGCAGCTCGCAACAAGGAGCTGCATTCGGTTTTCAAGAAATAAGAGAGCAACGGCCATAAAACAAAAGATGGCGGCTGAGATGCTTTTCTTGGGGCTGGCAGCATCAAATTGCTTTGTGGAAACCCGCACCTCGGCACAGATGTATCATTTTTATACGTTTTTTTCTATGTAAACTCTAAGTTGAATACAGTTTGCTTATAAAAAAAACGATCTTGTATTTTGTTTGAATTGCACATGTAAAGCTTAATGTTAAATAATTAAAGTGGTATCTATGCCTGTATTGTCTCTGAGATGCCTTCAAGATGTCTTTACTCTTCTTGTCATACTGCCATTTTACTTCATAGCGAACAGTAAAACTCAGAGGTACGCGGTCTACAAAAAACAAAGACTAGAAAGCTCGTATGTGTATCAGAGCTAAAGTAACTGTCTGAGATCGACAGAGAATGGGACAATGTCTTTTTCATTTGTATCTTGTTGAGGGGACATTTTTGCCATTAATTGTGGGCCCTCAGAAGTTGATACCTTGCAAACATGCTGGCTAATTTTGCATCATTTTTCAGTCAGGCTTGGGACCTCTTTAGTTGTCTCACATCACAGAGATGATGACCTTTATAACAGGAGGGCACTGATGTCCACCTTCTCTGCTCACCCTGCTAGGGCTTGTGTCATTAATTAGCCATTGCATGAGACAGGGGTTTATATTAACTGGTAATCTTAGTGTATGGAATTTTGCAGTTCGATAATTACAGTCATTAGTGATGTACCCATATTATCAGACTACCGGTGTTCAAGAAAAAAATGAAAATCTATTCAAAGATGTTTTAGCCTCTTGCTAAGTGCTCATTTGTGACTACGCCGTACTTGTAGAGCAGGCCGCTGAAGAGCACAAAAGTAGCCACAGTTGAAGTCTTCAGCTAAACAATCTATGTGGGATGCCTCATCCATACACACACATCCTTAAATTGATGTCAAGTTACTCCTGTCATAACTCTTCAAAACACATAAATAAATATATTTTATTTATGTTTTCTCTATAACTGAGTGTTACACGGGATACGGAGTCAGGATGGCAAAGATAGCCATCTTGGGTCTTTATTGAAAGGAAATCCATCCACTTGGGAAGTCCGACTCTTATCATCCACAAGGCACTCAACGGGAGCTCATATACAGTAAGTGAAGATTCACTATTCCTGCCTCGACTGGATTCTGCGTGAGCTGGTATTTGTATACAGGGTGATCTTTCAATCAGTTGCTTAAGACATGACTTCCGCAAACTGGGCAAACTTTAGTTGGAGTGTTAGGTCATGCCTGTTTTTTTTTTAAGGATAGGTTTGACTACGCAGTTGTACGTTCCCGTAAGAATAGTCCAGGATCTGATTAGTGGTTGATAATAGCTTGGTTGTAACAATAGCTATATCACCTAAAATGTCACCCTACAGATATATTGCGACCGTTTTATCGACTTCCAAAGTATTGTCAAGATAAGTGTAGATTTGCTTTATTAACTCCACTGTGATGATATTGTGGTAGGCTATATGGCAGTTTTGCTAGATTTGTAAGATATTTGGACTGCAATATGGTACAAAACCTATATCGCTGGGTTAGGTGGAATTTCAGCTGCTGATAAGGATGTCTTTTAATATTTGCCCAAGACAGGGGTGGAATGAGGATTTCAGTGTGCCACAGACTTTTATTAGTTGAGACAATGTTTTGGGGCTTCAGTGCAGGCAAGGCCTGAAGTGATCTGAAGGTCCTTCTTGGTTTTTGTTTTTGCTTCAAGAATTCTTCCCCGGTCTTCAGCTTTAGAGACAAAGTGATAAGCAAGGGAGTAACCTAGTTCTTGTGTAGGTGGTTTTAGATGTTGAGGATTTTGAGTTCGAGAATTCAGCAATTATCTTGTAAGGTTCCTTAGTTGAACATAGAGCGTTATAATTGTAAAGGTGTAAGTGGACCATTGTCTCCTTTCTTGACTTAACAGGTGTGTATTCTAAAGTGGTATCACAGATTCAGTTTGGCCTTTGGGTTGTGTTTATTTTTCCATGGTCTTTCCGGAGATCTTTTGCTGGATTTCACGTGTACTAGCTTTAGTGTTATCTAACTAGTATCTGATAATGAAGTGATGTAGTGGTCTTTTTTAGGAATGACGTTGAGTTCAGCCTGAGAAGGAACTGTAGATCTGAGACTGCAATGTTGCTAGGTAATGATGAGTTAAGTTTAATATCTTAATGTGGTATGCTCCATAAACGTCCATGCTTTGGATGTTTTTTGCACTTGTAGCTATAGGTTTGACTGGGAGGCTCAATAGATGATGGGTGAACTGAAATATAAGATGATTAGCTGAGGTTATGTGGGTTTGATGATAGCGCAAGTCAGCAGTGGGAACCAATGGAGTTCCATCAGGATGGAGGTGGTCTGACCATATTTCTTCAGGGCCTGGATGAGACACGCTACTGGGTGTAGGGTGCCTTTAATGGGAGCCAGTGTTCAGGCCATGAGGGCACTCCCACCATACAGATACAAGAGAATGAGGGCTTGAACAACAGTTCTGAAGTTGTTTTCTAGACGAAACATTTTCATTTTCTTTAGAGAGAGCTGGTACTAGGCCATTTGTGTCTTTTTTGCCAATGTGTTCCTTTAGGGTGAGGTTGGTGTCCAGAGTCATTCCAAGAGACTTAGCATTTGGTGTAAGTAGGGGTTTGAAGCCATCAAGGTCCACGTCATTGTGGCAGGTATGTATTGTTTCTTGCTTATTGATCTTGGAAAATAACAGGAATTCTGTCTTGGTTGGGTGCTGGACTTAAGGATCTGGCTGATGCCAAGGCAGTGTTTGAGGCACCGGGCGTCTGAAGCAGAGGAGTCTTTCAAGTATAGTTGTGCATCATTTGCGCGCTCATGAATCTTGATGCAGTTATCTGTGAGTAGAGCACCTAGTGGCTGTAGAGGTTGAAGGTGACAGGAAACTGTGAAACCCAGGGGGAACTCCACAATAATAGATATGTTTGTGACCTGGTGGTGCCCATGAAAACAAACTGGTGTTGGCTTGAAAGGTAGGAGGAGAACCAACAAGAGCATTGCTGCTTGCTTCCATTCAAGGCTCCAGGTTGCGTATATGGGTGGGATGGGTGACTGTGTTGAAGGTAGTCGAGAGGTTTAGCAATATGTGTAAGGGTTCATGTTTATCTGTGGCTAGGCGACCGTCGTCTACAATGGGTAATATAGAGGTATCCATGGGTCAGCGTGATCTGATAATAGATTGGTAGTCATGCCTGAGATAGTTAGCATTGATATGATTTTGGACTTGCGCGTAGGCTGATTTTACAATGATCTTGCTGAAGAAGAGTATGTGTGTGATGGGCCGGTGGTTGACGATGTCATTGCGGTATAGTTTAGGTATCTTTAGGAGTGGAATTATCAAGGCTTCATCTGGGAAGATGCCTTGAGTGAAGGAAGTATTGACAAGGTGAATAGGAGCTAAAGCACTTCCCTATGGAAAGCTTTAATAAAGGACAAAGGTAAGACATCATCTACATAGGAAGTGACCTCTAGTGGTGGGAGGAAGGGGGATGGTGGGGATAAAAAAAGGAAAATGATCCACAGCAGCAAAGAAAGTTGTAGAGCTTTGAGAATATTTATGTATGGTTCTGAACAAGCGATAATACTAATGCGGAACATATGGCTAAGATAGGCCTTCAAATATGTACGTTGAATGTGTGTGGGTTAAATAACCATTATAAAAGGCAGAGGAAGGCTACAGAGCTACGGGTGATCTAGCCAGACGTAGTGTGCCTGCAGAAGACGCATATTACGTGGGGGGAACGGAAGATTTTGTCAAAATTGGGGTATGTAGTATTGGCTGCCTCACGGCAATCAAATATGATCAAGGGCGTTGCGATTTTGGCGAGACCCTCTATCCAAAGAACAGGACGTATATTGGTTGATGCGCAAGGACGGTGGGCCATTGTGGAATGCAGGGTAGGGGAAGTAACATTTACCCTGTGTACAGTATATGGCTCTAATTTAGACTAAGCCCTGATACTGGAATATCTAAATGGCGAGCTTGCTACATGGCCCTTTCCGTTATTACTCTGTGACGACTTCAATATAAATATGACTTATGGGGATCTCCAATTCTGTGGACAGAACTATAAAGGCAGGAAGCCCAGGGTATGTTAGGCCCTATGTCAACTGTTAGCGGATGTACGACGGTACGACGCATGGTTTTACCACACGTACCGTTACAACGCGTTTTTTACAACGCAAGTCGTTACCACCACTTGCGTTGGAGGGGTGCGGTGTAGCACCGAGACCTTTCACTTTTGATAGAAAGCATTTGCTGGATGATACTTTTATGGAGCATATGAAGGTTTGGATAAAGGAGTTCTTTCTGATTAATCGGCACTCTGCGTCTTGGGGGGGTTATTTGGGACACATTCAAAGCCGGGTTTAGAGGGGAAACTCAGAGCTATGGGTTTTATAAACAAAAATTAGCTACGTTGGCATTGCAGGTATTGTATAATGAACTTAAGACTGCTGAAGAGGAATTGGCCAGCGGGGTAGCTGCAGGACATGATACTGCAGCACTACAAACGAACTTAGCTAGGAGTAAGGCTAAAATAAATCTGGAATGGAGCAAAGAAATTGCCATAAAATATCAAACCTATAAAAAAGAGTGTCATGAATATGGAGAGGCCTCTGTAAGATATTTAACCCAGAAGTTACGCATAAAGGAGATTGAACAAAGAATAACTGGGATTAAAAATGCGGCTCGGGTTATGGTGTTTGACCCTCAGGAAATTCTCAAGGTTTTTTTTGGTTTTTATACAGAATTGAACACAGGGCAAGATAAAGGGTCTTTTATGGATCTAGGGCTCCTATCCTCATTGTGGGGAGGATGTTAAGATGCTAGATGAGCCTATCACGTTAGATGAATTAGAACAAGCCATTAAAAGTCTTACAATAGGGAAAGCTGCAAGACCGGATAAACTCCAGCTGGAAATCTATAAGACCTTTTTCCAAGACGTTAAATCTGAAATGCTTAAGGTGTTTCAAACAGCACAAAAAGGGGAGATCCTGGGCTGAGGCCAATATCTGTATTTTTAAGAAAAAGGGGAAGCCGTCTGAGTTACCTGGGTCCTACCGTCCAATTTCTCTTCTTGACAGTGACGGTAAAATGTATGTAAACATTTTGGCTACACGGTTGGCAAAAGTTATAATCCCCTTAGTATCTTTAAAACAACACAGTTTTATACCAGGAAGGCGGACGGTAGACCATGTGAGCAGAGTAGTGACCCTTTTTGATACAGCACAGGCAGAATCTAGAGAACTAGGGCTGGTTTTTACTCGATGCTGAAAAAGCATTTGACCGTGTGTCATGGCATTTTTTATGGGGGGCCTACAACAAATGGGGTTTGGGCAGGGATATATTCAAGCTTTGCAGGCCTTATATCACCTCCCCACTGCTAAAATTTATTAAATGGGGCGTTTTTCTGAGACTATTGTGATTTCTAGAGGCCCACGACCAGGATGTCCCTGCTCACCCCTTTTGTTTGCGCTTTATATCAATCCTTTCATTATTATGTTAGAACGGAGTAAAAAGATTATACCCTTCACTGTACGACAAGACCATTTTTGTGTACTGGCGTACACTGATGATATTGCGATCATAACCTCAAATCCAGTCCTTGCAGTACCTGAAATAGAATATCTAGCGCAAAAATTTGGGATAACATCAGGGTATAAATTGAACACATCCAAAACCCAAATTTTATGTACAAGTCAAATAATGGGCAATGATCCTAGAGTGGTTAGCGAAGCCACATATCTGGGCATTAAGATACGCACTTAGTGCGACAGTAGCAGCCCCCCCCCCCCCCCAGCGCCTTAAGACCCTCACGGGTAGACAGTGCGCTCTACAAGTGTCCTGATTGATTGATTGACAAAAGAGATTGTAGAGGTCAATTGGGGAGATATTATTGGGGGGAGTAAATCGGTCACTCGAGAGGTGGGAACATTTGCATCTTTCATTAGTAGGTAGAGCCAATGTACTGAAGATGAATGTTCTGCCTAGGGTTATGTATTTCTTTAGGGTAGTGCCCTTGGAGGTATCAGGTTAACAAATTCAACGTCTACCATCACTGTGTGCCAGATATATGTGGGCTCCAGGGAAACCGCAAAGAGCTGCTCGATTTATGACCCTCTCTTGAGAAAGAGGAGGGTGGTTTGTCCCTGATTTTGCTTTTTATTATTTTGTATTTTGGTTAATGCACGTATCCTGCTGGCTGGGGAAGAGGTTAGCAATGCAGCTGAAGCCCCCTCAATCTACCAGTTGATTCTGGGCCCTGAGGTGAAGCATTTTTTGTTTAAGAGGTTGGATGGCAGCTATTTTAAAAGAACCCGCTTTAAAGTGCTAAATGCTGTGTTCCAAATTTGGAACACAGTTCAGAGAAGTTTTAGAATTCCCGTACTCTCTGTTTATACAGCTACGGATGCCACTGGATTGCTACTATCAATCTTCTGGGATCACGTGGCTGCCATCTGGAGGCTGAAGGGCATTATTCGACTCTGCGATTTGTATCAGGCGGATGGGATATTATTTTCGTTTTCAGAGTTTGTGGATAAATATCATTTATCTACAACCCAATTTTTTAAGTTTCTGCAATTAAGGGACTTTTTAGGAAAGCATCCAATTAGTACTACAACTTATAAAATTGTAGAAGCTATTAGACGACAGGGAAACATCGTCAAAATATAGAGGGTAGAGTAGACGACTTAGAGAAGTACAATTCTAAATGGGGAACCTGGCTGGGAAATCCTTCAATCTCATTGGAGAAATCGAATTATTTTTCTGGGAGGATCAGAATGGCAACTAATTTAAAAAGCCAACATTATAAAATGCTATCTAATCTGTACCATACTCCTGCCAAGATGATGAAGTGGGGGGGGGCCATATTGATGGAAAATGTTTTTGGTGTGGAGTGGATAATGCAGATATTCTTCATGTTTTTTTATTTATGTACTGCTCTAAATCACCTGGTAGGATTTATAGTAAGATTTTTTATCAGAGATTACGGGGGGCCATGTTAAAATTTCCAAATCTATGATGCTGTTAGGAATTGGGGAAGAACTGAACCAGGGGGAACCAATGTATACATTTCGTTTTCTAATCTTTATTCCCACGGCTGTGGCACGGATATCAATAGTTCCTTCAGGCTGCGACAAGAGGTTCCATCTTTTGAAATGTAGCGGGCCAAGCTGCTTAATATTTTTAATATGGAATATAGCCTATATTCTGTTAAAGGACCTAGAAAAAGAAAATTGGGTTTACAGGTTGGGGGGGGCTTTGAGGGATTATATGGTGGGATAATGTTTTATGGTTATATGACATTTTTGTCATTTTTTAGTTATTTAGATTGAAAGCTATATGTATGTAGGATCATGTATGGTATGTCTTCTGTTATCGCTTGTTATAATCAAAGATGGATACTTATATGTACCTTGCTGCTTTGGATTTCAATTTAAAAAAAGAAGTGGCCTCTCTTCTATACTTGATAAGGGTTATCCCTTGTTGAAGGTAAGAAATCGGAGTCTGAGGCAATAAACAATTGTGTTATTTTCCATGCCCAAAGGTATCGGGATGAAAATAATGATGTGGCCAGTTCAGACTCTTCAGAAGCAGACACTCTACATGAGATAACAATCCTTCTACTGAAATGAGTAAATGCCTCTTATGAGGAATGGAGCCTGAGAGTGTTTCTAACATTATCTCTAGTTCCGAATCATTTTGCCCTTCAGTCAACCTGAAGGACTGGAGCTCATTCATTGTGGATACTAAATTCCAGATGGTTTCACTTCCAAAACATGCTCCTGATGGTATCTCGATGAGCCTATATGAGAGACTATATGACCTTCATCTAATTGAAGGACACTTATTTCCATGTCTCAATGGCTCCGTCTCATGAGCATATCCTCAGGTTAACAGTTCCTTTGAGCTCATGTCAGTTCTGAGTTGTTGC
Source organism: Lissotriton helveticus (assembly GCF_964261635.1). Taxonomy (NCBI): domain Eukaryota; kingdom Metazoa; phylum Chordata; class Amphibia; order Caudata; family Salamandridae; genus Lissotriton; species Lissotriton helveticus. The sequence goes on from NC_136067.1 coordinate 1,370,199,041, forward strand.
AGTTGATCGTCATATGCTGTTGCCAAATATTTTCGAAGAACATTACTTTTAAATATTCTGCTCTTCGTGTTTTTTCTCCATGTGGTGTGGTTTCGATATTAGTTGTAGTCTGTTATGTATATCAACCAACTAAAATTCCTACTGCAGTTGTAGTGACATCAAACATTATTTGAAGGTGTATTGCATCACTCGATTTTCCCCTTGATCTACTCTTAGCCACTCAATAACCTGCTATTTGTTGCCCCTAGTGAGCCTCTGAGCAATAAACTGTAATCTTATGAAATAAAAAAAAGCATTGGCAAAGCTGAAAGGTAGCACCTGTGTGAGAGCTATTGGCTTTGCCAATGTCTTCTAGCCATGTTATAGAGCAGCCTGGCTACAAGTTAGTAGTGTGGTGTAGAGGAGAGTGGAATGGCATAGTGTGGAGAGGCAGAGTGCAATAGAATAGAGCAGCGTAGAATGGTACAGAGTGGAGTGGCAAAGGGTAGAGGAGAGTGGGATGGCAAAGAGTAGTGTAGAGTGGAGTGGTGTAGAATAGAGTGGCGTTGATTAATACAGTTGTGGCTGTAACTAAAGCATGAATAGAGACAGCAGATAGGGTGAAAATAATATACATAAGAAGCTGTATGTCTATGTTAAAAGTAGGTAAACACATTGCACATCTAGAAATAATACTGAAACGCTTATAACACAAAGAAAATATTGTGTTGCAAAAAAGATGAGGAAGAACACGTACTTCGTCCATGCTCTAGGTGGGAGGTACACAACAAAGGAAAAGAAGGCCATTGGAAGGTAAGCAAGGGAAAGATTGCAAATGAGAGCGACAATGAAAACAACTAATGTTATGCTGTGGGCAGGTTCAAAGCCCACTGAATTGTAAACCATGTGTCTCGCAGCACAGTGCATGCACTGTGTAGGCCAGACCTAAAACGAACATTTTAAGCTGTGTTGTTCCCTATCATGCTGCTGCCTTCCTGGATCCTGTGATGAGAAGAAGCAAAGGCAATGTCTGGGGTATCAACTGGCAACTTCTACCATTGGTTACATTAAACTGATGTCAATAAGTGCTGTGAGGGCACCATTGCCAATCACGCTTTGTGTTCAGTTTCTGTGACGTGTTTTTAAAGGAGTACACCCTGGTGTGGGGGAGTTTTTGAAAGTTGCTACAGTGATAAAAGAAGCTAAGCACCCAAACCTGGTACAACTACTCGGTAAGTTGGAAGACCCCAGACGCAGCTTTGTGTATCAAAAGTTCCAGTGTTGAAGGCGTGCAGCACCAAGGGGACTACGATTTGTCGGATTTTATCATATAGAACTGATGAGAGATGGACCTGAACAGGTAGAACTAGGTCAAGCGCAGCCTTGGGAACTGACCTAGGAACCAGGGGGCTTGGCACAGGAAAGTGCTTACTGCACATAGGAGAACAAGGTGAAGGGAACTCCTTTATGTTGTTGTCAGATCTAAGCCCTGCATCAGCAGTTCTTGCATTGGGAGGGTAATCTCCACATAATAGAAGGGGGCGAAGGGCACTCCCACTTACAGCTGGTAAGTGTCTGAAGGCGCATAGAGGAGGGCTTGTTGCACAAAGGAGATCTGGGTCTTGGCAGGACTTACTTCAAAGGCCGCAACAACAGCAGCAGCGGAATAGGGAAGGGCATGCTGGATGTAAGAAATGGGGTGAAGGAAACTCCTTGTAGTTGGCAGGTGCCGGAGTACTGCAACAGCTGCAAAGGGGAGGGCATAGTGTACATTGGATAAAGGGATGAGGGGCATTCCTTTATCGATTTGTCAGGTCTCGGAAGCACTACAGCATCTACACAGGGGAGAACATGCTGCACTTAGAAGACCCAAGAGTGAAGGGGACTTCTTCATTAGTTGGTAGGTCTCCAAAACCCTGTAGTAGATTGGGGTGAAGAGTACTGCTTCATGTAATTACCCGATCTCTGAAGGCTGTAGCATAGGGGAAGGCTAGCTACATAAGAGTGCAGGTGTTGACAGGTCTTCAAAGGCTGTCCCAGCTTCATGGGGAGGGCATTCTGTACATCAGGGAAGGGGAATTCTTTCCTGTAGATGACCTTCCTGTAGTTGGTAGGTCTCCGAAGGCTGCATTAGCTGCACAGGGGTGGGCATGCTAATCATAGGAGAGGTGAGGAATAAGAATTTTTCCTATAATTGATTTGGGATTTTGAAAAGGGTGACTACCCAGAGGTATCCTAGCGCTGCAAACTGTAATGAAGGAAACAAAGAATAAGGGGAACAAGCATTGGCATAGCCAATAGGTCTCGCTTTTGGGACCTTATACATATTTAGTTATGCAGCACAATATCCTTGGTGCAACAACATCAACTGTTACATAGCTAAACACTCATAAGGTCCCAAAAGCGAGACCTATTGGCTACTCCTATCACACAAGCTGGTATCTCACCACAAACATTCTTTAATACTAGGCCTTCCGACTAAGGGGTGGAGGCCCTACTCAGCCCCAATTGTATAATGTCCAAATCCACGCAGGTGTTTCACAAAATCATACATACATAAATAACGTAGTAAATTAAAGGATGTAACAGACAGATAAAAGGGGGAAAAGTATTGGAAGTGTGCTCACGAAAATAATGAAGGGGGGAGGATGTAAGGTGGACCGTTACGAAACATCGGGGCAGGAGCCAAAGAGGATAGAAACAGAGAGAGAGCGATGAAACTAAGAGATAAATGTACCCTGAGGCCACTGTGGAGTGGTTAGTAGCGCTTTACAACAATCCTGCATAAAACAAATTAAACTCAAATACAGGGAGGGGGATGAATGCTTGAATTGGTGCCCTCTGGAAAGCACTCCATCCATATCTTCTGAAAAAAACAGAATTAAAGTAAAGAAACCCCATTAAAATAGTAAGAGGCGCAGTCAGAGCGCTTGAAAAAATATGTATACAGTCAGGGAAACAAGTATACAGATATCAGAATCACTTATGGTAATATGCAGTACATGATGCGTGTAACGACGTGCAAGGAAACCCGTCCAGGAAGTTATGCGCCTACCTCCTGTTACATGCTTTCTATGCGCTTTATTGTGTCACCAGGAGCAGTGCACGCTGAGTCGAGTTTAGATGCGGGGACCCACTCACAAAAAAAAAACTTGTTTGTTCGCAGAAGCGACAACGTTTCCTTTGTGCAACCCTTATTATCACAGCTTATGTTTCTAAGCGCTGTACGGCTTTTCACAAGTTTGGAAGTGGTTGTAGGTTTTGATAGAAAATTCTGGCATTTAGACATTGAAGTACCGGCATTTTTTCATTTGATTTTTTTTAAGTACGAAAGTATATTTTTTTATTTGAAAGCACCTTTTGTATTTCAAATTGCAGAGACGTTTGTGTTTGAAATTCCATTTATTTTTAAATATAAACTACTCCCGGTGTCATTGAAAAGACGTTCATTTTCAAAACGGAAAATCCTACATTATTGGTGTTTGGAATTGTGTTGAAAGGTACGTTTTAGCTTTTTTAATTGTAAATGTTTGGGGCATTTTATTCTTAAAGGTACTGTGCGAGCGGTGTGCGGGTCTGTCGCAGTACAGAGGGCTCAAAATGTTAGTATGCTGGTGGCGTGGTGCCCGGAGGGGTCCTTCTAAGACGGGTCAGTCAGTACTGTGGTGGCTCCATCTCCCTCTGAACCTGTGTTGCTCTAGACACCAGAGGTGGCATTTATATGAAAACACTTCTTATTTAGATAAATGCGCTTTACATAAAAAAAACAAGTTACAGGGGCATATTCCATCTCTTGTAGTGTGAAAGGCACAAAGAGGAGGGTGCGGCTAGTAAATGACTGGCGACAATATGTCTTCTCTGTCTGGCGCTTTGAACAAATGTTTCATGTGGCGCTATTAAACAATAATACTTGCACTAACACCAGTAATTACAGTAGAAATAATATAAATAAAGGATGTGATGTGGTTATTACTGACATAAGCACTATCCCGTCACGATAGCACATTGAGTTAAATGTTCGCCGCACAGAGTTCCATAATACTCTTAGTAAAACAAAGAACGGCTGCTCAAGGAATTTAGAAAACATGAGGGGGGAGGTGGAGGGACAGCCAGCGACATGTGAGGAGGTGGGTGGGAGCAATTCTGTTGGCCAATTAAGCGCGGAGCGTCAGCATTTTATGAGCATCGCACCTCGCAGCTTGAAGATTTCTGCTGAGTATTACAAAAAAAATTAATTGTATTTACCCATCCCCATTGACTCCCGAAAGAGCAGCGCGGCCGTGAAAGTGATGTGGCTGCGAAAGTGCAAAGCGGGAGGGGGGATAATAAAAGACCATGACAGAAGGGTGCCGCGAGGAAAGCCAGCGCGCGCGTAACCGCAAGCTCTAGGCCGCTGTGTGGTAGCATTTTCTGAAGCCCACATACTAAAGGTCTCGCCAGTTCAGCGCATACGCTGGCTCAGGCGAGACCTAAAAACAAAGATTTTTTGAAACAAGTAAGTTTTCATTGTTCTAATGAATGTGAGTAAATGCGATTCCGAGCGGATGGCAAGAGGAAAAGACGTTCACATTTATCACAGAGCAAAAATGCCCTCCAAGACATTCTTTCTGGTACCTGAGAATAGAAACCAAAAATAAAATAGTGGCGCATAGAGATCTGGACAGAATATACCTTGAAAAGAAGGTAGGACTATTATTCTTATTAGAAGTGTAATGTACCGCATTGTGTCAGAAACAGATAGCCAACAAAGTGACTTAAGGTGCGTTTATACATTTATATGTTTAGCAACATTCAGCAATAATCGGGCTGCCACATTTTCAATTATTTGTAGCCTACGGGTCAGATAGAGGGAGAGTCATTACAGTAATCCAATCTGCTTATGACCAATGATTGGATCAATCGTTGCTAAAAACAATGGGAATAAGAGGTATGACCTTTTTGAGTAACTTCATAATAAAGAAACGGGTTGATGTAAGTTTCCAAATATGAGTGACAAAAGAGAGATTAGAATTGAAAGGGATTCCTAATTAGCACGCTTTGGTGGCAAGGCACCAGAGTGAGGCAACCAGGATGAGGACAAGCAGGAGGAGCCGGAGTGAATAGATGTTAATCCATTTGCAACCATGCAAGACTGGAAACGCTCTGTGAAGTCCGATCCATCTTTCAAGTGGAGGATCAACTGAGTGCCACAAGTATATGCATAGAAGTGAAAGTTGAAGGATACAATGAGGTCTGCAAGAGGAGCCACTTAAAAGTTTAATAAAGTTAGGATAATAGCAGAGCCCTGAGGTATTCCACATCCTTGCCTTTAAATGACGAACGATATGTGCCAATTAGGACCATCTGCGAATGGGAAGCCAGGAAAGACGTGTACCAATCCAGCACCATGCTTAGCGTGAAGACCCACCAAACAAATCATCTCTATAAAAAAGTTATCAGAGACCGTGTTGAAAGCCACCGAGAGATCCAACAGAATGAGTGCTGTGGAGCTTTCAGAATCAAAGATCATTTGAATGTCAGTGCAGGCAGTGATCAACACAGTCTCAGTGCTCAGTGTAGGTCTAACATTAGATTGGAAAGTATTGAGAGGATAGTTGCTCACAATGTACTAGAATAGCTAGCAGTTAACTCAAATTCCCAAGATTTTAGCCATCACCTGGACGAAGGAAATAGGACAGCAGTTGGAAAAGATGCCAGAGTCCAAAGCCGGCGTCTTCAGAAGCGGAATCACAACTGCAATCTTAAAAAGTGAAGGGACAATGCATGTCCCTAAAGCCTGATTACAAGTAGATGTAATGAGTAAGGTAACAGAATGGGAAATAGTCCTAACGATCTTAGACGGCACAGGGCCTAACAGCGAGCAAGGCTTGATAGAAAGAATGTTGGTTTGAATAATCTTTTGTGGTATAGATGACTGAGATCCCCACTTACATTTCAAAGGGCTTTTCCTCCTGCACACACAAAGTAATCTGATGCTAGGCCTGTCCTGCCCTGTCCTTTGTCACCCCCGACAGTTTGGAGCCTTGACAAGGGAAGGTGGAAGACCTTTCCAGAACCAGATGTGGGGGTAGGCCAGGGAGTACATCCACAAAAAGGCTTGCACCCGGTATAAATAATGGACCCCCAGAACCACTCTTCAGAACATTCCTGGAACTCTGGACTTTATAGAAGAAGGACTGCCTTGCTGCTGAGGACTGCCTTGTTGTCTAGGAAGGAAGACTGGACCTGGTGAGTTGGCTGACCTTCTGTGTGAGCTGCAGGGACAAAACAAGCTCCAGAGGCCTCCCTGCAACCGTCCAGCCGGCCTGTTGCACTGGGCCTGCAGCTGGACCTGCCTCAGCCCTACTGTTCTAAAAAATAAGGGGTAACCCTGGGACCTGGCTGGGAAAAGTAATAAAGGAACAAGTGGTCCCTATGGGGGAAGTCTAGCCCTTGACTTCTACGGCAATAGTTAAAAAGAACAACTCATTAACAAGGTTTAGAATGTGATAAACAAAGTTATTGGTATTTCACAATGAAAATGTCTTGTTACAAACAAGAACTCAATGTTATGAATCAATCTTAGAAAATGAGCTGTTAAAAATGTGATGGTGCAGTGAAGGTGATGAGTTTCTGCTAGCTAGAGAGAGGTAGCCCCTATAGATACTTTGGAGGTCTGGGAGGAGGGGGGAAAAACGGACAAATATATACAAGAGAAATCTTCCATTCGACCTGCGATGCTTTAACTATGGCTTTACACAGCTCTTTTGGGCATCCCTTCCTATATGAATCAAACATGCTACAAAATTTCGTTTCATCATTTTATTCAAAATATACTTTTTTATAAAGGATTTAGCTTCATTATTTATTTATAAATATAAGACAATCATGACTTTTTTTGCGGTAGTTTGAAAATACTTTTTTTAGAGAAAAAATACATATAATATTGAGACATAACAAACTTGGAAGCGATACTTCTATGTTGTAAGGTACAATACATACAAATCAGCTTCCGACAAAATGGTAATGACTTTTCATATCCCCATCAAAAGGAAGAAAGAACTTATCACATCATACCAAACCTCTCATTCCGTCTCATCTTCACCAGAACCAAGCACACATACACACATTCAAAACCACATCAACTTCCCAGCCTAAATGAACGTGCTAGTGGTACACATGGTAGTAATCCTTTTCAGCTACCCATGGTGTTGCCGCCAGCCGGGAATGCATCCAGCCAACATACGTTTCGGTGGATTTAACTGATTTGTGTCCACCTTCATCAGGGCCACATAATTTTTTTTATCTCATACTCAATGGCAGATATGCGATGGGGAATCTGCAAATGGAAGGGTTTTCAATTATTGATAATGCCCAGAAAAATAAATTTGATCAAAATAAGTTATAAGATACACAAAGAATCTCGTGCCTGCTACTCCACCTATATAGACCAAATGAAAACCTACAGTGATGAAGCGAAGGAAAAAGTGAGAAAGGGTCTTCAGGGGGAATCCCTAAAAGTAAAGATGGGGCACCTTCACCATACCCACAAAGTGCAAAGGGTAGAAGAAAAAGTGAAAAAAGTGAAATCTACAGTTCATGCATAGTGGTCACTGTGCACTACTTGTTATAGCCTAAGTTCATTTTGTACCCATATATGTTTTATGTGGACAATTCATATAGTAACGGTGATTTGGTTGGTCAGGATTTTCTACTTTTATTAAAATCCGTTCATCAGTGATTGTCTGGGTGTGTTATCCTTACGCTGCTGCTACGTTCTGCGATCATAGTTTGTTTTGGGAGGGTGGGGTTGTTTATCCCCGTCTCTATGCTGCAATGTGAGAAGAGGTGATAAGGTAAAAGAATTGTACGTAAGTACTATACATTATGCAGGTATTTACATGTGACTGGAAAGGATATTTTAATGAAAAACCACACACTTCCAATGGGAGTGTTCAGATCATAGATCAATTTAAAAACAAGCCACTGTTGTAGTTGTCAGTCAGTGTTATCACCCCAATATACACAAACATTTAGAGAAGGGTCATCATCATGACATAAAGTATACAGAGGAGACAGCTGGGAATGGAATAATAATGCGTCAATCCAATTGCAAGATTACATGTGTATTAATTCAAATAAAGAGTTATGGAGTGTAATCTTATACCATAGGATTGTGGCAAAGGATCTCACAAGCAAGGATGTGTGTATCACTCTTTCATGGACAACCTCAAAGGGGCTTGCATGCGAATCGGCACGCTGCAAAGAAATATATTAAGTTCAGTCTATTATATGACAATCAAACGTTTGTCTATTTGGGCTACTAATAGGGTATAGAGTATGATCATATAACAAACCACAGGACTGTGCCAAGAGATCTCACAATTAAGGCTGTGCGTGTCAATCTGGTAGTGAAAGCATCAATGATGCTTGCATACAAATTGACAAGCTGCAAGGAAACATAACATTCTGAGTCTATTGTATGTTTGAAGGGATTTAATCATGTAATTCAGAGCTGAGCCTACCAGCTAGGATAAAGAGCACTGATAGTAGCTTGTGCAGATAGGTAATTGGATTGTGAAGGTGATCATAAATAGTGTTACCGGAATCTATTGAAACAAGCATTGAAAATGCAATAGGTCTCGCAATAGAAGAGTTTGACATTTTTCGTTTTGCATATAGATGAGTGGCGTTGCGTGGATGAGTGGCGTTGCGTGGATGAGTGGCGTTGCGTGGGTGAGTGGCGTTGCGTGGGTGAGTGGCGTTGCGTGGGTGAGTGGCGTTGCGTGGGTGAGTGGCGTTGCGTGGGTGAGTGGCGTTGCGTGGGTGAGTGGCGTTGCGTGGGTGAGTGGCGTTGCGTGTGTGTGTGGCGTTGCGTGTGTGTGTGGCGTTGCGTGTGTGTGTGGCGTTGCGTGTGTGTGTGGCGTTGCGTGTGTGTGTGGCGTTGCGTGTGTGTGTGGCGTTGCGTGGGTGAGTGGCGTTGCGTGGGTGAGTGGCGTTGCGTGGGTGAGTGGCGTTGCGTGGGTGAGTGGCGTTGCGTGGGTGAGTGGCGTTGCGTGGGTGAGTGGCGTTGCGTGGGTGAGTGGCGTTGCGTGGGTGAGTGGCGTTGCGTGTGTGAGTGGCGTTGCGTGTGTGAGTGGCGTTGCGTGTGTGAGTGGCGTTGCATGTGTGAGTGGCGTTGCGTGTGTGAGTGGCGTTGCGTGTGTGTGTGGCGTTGCGTGTGTGTGTGGCGTTGCGTGTGTGTGTGGCGTTGCGTGGGTGTGTGGCGTTGCGTGGGTGAGTGGCGTTGCGTGGGTGAGTGGCGTTGCGTGGGTGAGTGGCGTTGCGTGGGTGAGTGGCGTTGCGTGGGTGAGTGGCGTTGCGTGGGTGAGTGGCGTTGCGTGGGTGAGTGGCGTTGCGTGGGTGAGTGGCGTTGCGTGGTTGAGTGGCGTTGCGTGTGTGAGTGGCGTTGCATGTGTGAGGGGCGTTGCATGTGTGAGTGGCGTTGCATGTGTGAGTGGCGTTGCATGTGTGAGTGGCGTTGCATGTGTGTGTGGCGTTGCGTGTGTGTGTGGCGTTGCGTGTGTGTGTGGCGTTGCGTGTGTGTGTGGCGTTGCGTGTGTGAGTGGCGTTGCGTGTGTGAGTGGCGTTGCGTGTGTGAGTGGCGTTGCGTGTGTGAGTGGCGTTGCGTGGCTGAGTGGCGTTGCGTGGCTGAGTGGCGTTGCGTGGCTGAGTGGCGTTGCGTGGGTGAGTGGCGTTGCGTGGTTGAGTGGCGTTGCGTGTGTGAGTGGCGTTGCGTGGTTGAGTGGCGTTGCATGTGTGAGTGGCGTTGCATGTGTGAGTGGCGTTGCATGTGTGAGTGGCGTTGCATGTGTGTGTGGCGTTGCATGTGTGTGTGGCGTTGCGTGTGTGTGTGGCGTTGCGTGTGTGGCGTTGCGTGTGTGAGTGGCGTTGCGTGTGTGAGTGGCGTTGCGTGTGTGAGTGGCGTTGCGTGTGTGAGTGGTGTTGCGTGGGTGAGTGGCGTTGCGTGGGTGAGTGGCGTTGCGTGGGTGAGTGGCGTTGCGTGGGTGAGTGGCGTTGCGTGGGTGAGTGGCGTTGCATGGGTGAGTGGCGTTGCGTGGGTGAGTGAATGGTTAGCTGTTGCTTATGCGACGTATAGCACTTAATACTAAAGTAGGCAGACCTTCTTAGCCTTTGTGAGAATAATAGCAAAATAAAAATAAAAACCAGATCAAGTCAAGGACGCAAACGGCACCATGCTATTGTTTATTTACTCAGATGATTTGCATAAAAATGTAACTTGTGAGCACGTTTCTCTAACTCTCCAATAATCCCATTACAACACTTTGTACAAATGAGATTGGGACTCATCCTTCCGAAGTCGAGAAAAATGTGCAACGCTGTGTTGAAGTTAATTTTTTTAATTAACAAAATGCAAATAATGTGGAGAGATTTCAAGTGATTCAGGAATGGGCGCCCTTGTAAAGAGAAAGTACGGCCGGCCTGGGCAGTGATAGGGGAGGAGGGAGGAGAAATGCGAGTCACGGCAGCAGCAGCCTTTGATGTGCCTGCCGGCCGGCCGTGAATAATTAGGGGGTGAGAAATGCGCTCGGAGGGCTGCCTTTGATGTGGTAATGCGAGGCAGGCAGGCAGGCGGCTGGTGGCATTGTGCACGCGCTTTTTAGGGCTTGCGCAAGCGCAATGACCTAAAAAGCACATGCACTTGAAGGAATCGCCAGTGGAATCGCCAGTGGATAAACACTGGATAAGCCCCTATAGAGCTTCGCCAGCTATGCGCTGAAGCGCATCAGCAGGCGAGCCCTAAAAAACACATTTTTAGGAGCACCTTCAGTGCTTAACTTGAGCCGGTGGTTTCCGGTGCTCAGGGCCGGCACTTAATTATCAGCACCAGCGCTTGTGCCAGTCTGCCACAAGGTGGCACTTTCAGGCTAATTTAGCGATGACCACAACAGTTAATTATTAATGCAATATAAGTTAAAAATTACTGTTACCTGCCGTCCAAGTTATTCTTATAGCTTTGGGAGCCTGAAATAGAAGTGTATTAGTGTGATGGTTAGTAGTTGTGTTATACTATAAAGGGAAGCATGGCAGGGGCAAAGTATGGTGCAAGCTGTAGTGGCCTCTTGACAAGAGCCCTGGCGCCTATTTTCTTTTACAAATTAAGCAGTGAGCACCTTGTTCTAAGATTGATTCATAAAATCATTTTCTTGTTTGTGCCAAGACATTTTCATTGTGAAATTGCAATAAAATTTTTTATTGCATTCTAAACCTTATTAGTGAGGTTTTTTGTAACTATTGCCACGAAAGTCAAGGACTACACTACCCCATTCCTTTATTACTGAGCCCTAATGGCCTCAGCTGGGGTGAGTTCCTGATCACCCAAGAGGTACTTCACCAAGTCCTGGACCCTTGGCTGGAGTCCGCTTGAGCTCCTCCAAAGAGGAAGAGTTGAATTCCTGATGTTTGGGTTCTTCACAACCACAAACAGGACCCTTTGTGCTGAGAATCTGTCACCTGTGATCCAGCGGGCTATAGAAAATATATCATAAACTACGCTACCCAACTTCATAACACTATACTAAATATGGACCCATTTATGAACCTGATATATTTTGGGCCTACTGAATCAGGTGGTCAGAATAAATCTATATACCCATTATCTACAAACTATATACATATTTATACATTTGCAGAAAGAATATTGTCATTAGAATAAAACCCAACCATTTAAACGACCACCATAGGCGACGTGATCTAGCTAATGGTAACCTACACTTCTGAATAACCAAGACCAGCTTGTTTGTCAAAAGTAAGATTTTATTTTCTAAATTATGGTATATAAGTTGAAAGTTTTATAAATGAAATTTATTTGCAATATAGCAAGCATGATGGTAAGAAATATGAGAAAAATACAATTTCAGAAATTATATAAAGTTTAGCATTTCTAAAACCTATTTCCCTAACTGAGCTAAATAGACAGAAATTAAAGTAAAGATCTTTGAGGATTCTTACGTGCTCCACGCAAAGTCCAGCAGCACATCACCCTCATCGGAAAGTCAGAAAGCAGCAGCCAGCCCAACCCTAAGGGCATGACTTTTTATACCTTTCTACGCTAACTAAACTAGCAAAGGAAAGTTTTCAGAAATCTTCGACGTCCCATTGGCTGAGAGTGACAAGTGACATGTCACCCGACTCTCAAAAAGTTCCACAAAATCATGTCTTACAAAGACCATTGTCTCTTCCACGTGAAGCCAGAAGCTTCCTGCGATTGCAACTTTGTATTAAGTCATCCTCGCAGCTTCCATAGACATTCAGTACAACTTCCGCGGATGCCAAGTTAAGGACTGACAAAAAGTTCACTTTCGACCTTGGCCATGTCCGACAGAATGATGTCAGCTCATCAGTTTTTGCTTTGTGAATGCAGCTTCAATAAACGTTTTAATTCAGAATGGGCGTCTCGTGACTTTCTGCAGAATTATAGATCAGCTCTTTTTCTGCGGCTCAAATGACTAGGCCCAAAAGCAGGCAACTTATGTTTTCTAGTATAAAACAAACACAAGAAAAGTATTAATGTAAGAAATAAAGTATATTCTGTATCCACCCCATGGTTTACTAATTAATTAACCCACCCGATTAATCAAAATGTTACCTAGCCATTGCAAACAAATAAAGCAGCGTTTATATTTACCAGTCTCCGTTTTTCTATGAGACCCATATGCATCTAGAATAGTAGAAATGACATCACACAGACAAGGAAAAGCAAAACAAGCACATGCTTCTTTTAAGTTTGCAGCAGTTAGTAATGACAAAAACGAAAACAATAAATTATTTTATTATTTTGCACGAACAAAAAGATGCAACAAATATGCACGTTTATGAGCACACATGTTAGTCCCCCCACGTGTAAAGTTTAATCTAAGTTGTATTAGCACGACATATCACAAATCATTAATAATTTTATTCATGTTATGGAAATGTGACTTTGCGAGTTTAAACAAAATTTTGTTTTCTATCTCGCTCCATCAACTCCCTCATCTGGTGATTAACAAATCACCACACCAGCACTCAAAAATTTGGTAAATTAAAATTTTAAGAAATCGATTCAAATTCATTTGTATTAGAAAATCTAAAAGTCTGTTTCAGCATAATCTTTGCAATTAACATGACGCTCTCTATGTAACTCCTGTAACTCGATCTCCCTTTCCTCTTCTTTTCTGAGTTTATAGATTCTCTTCTTTTCTCTCAACTGTTTCTTTCTTTTATGTAACAAACAACCTACTTTAGTCAAAATAAAAATGAATACTATTATAATCAAAGGTGCCAGAATCTTGCCAAGAATTGAACTTCCGATATTATGAAACCAGTTTTTAATTGCTTGAAACCTTTTTGAAAGTTTCCCTGTAAAATCTTCTTCTTCTAAAGGAATTATCTCTGAATGCATTTGTGTAATATTCTTAATATACATTTCAATATTCTTACTTTCATCAGGAATATATGTACAGCAATGTTGGACATGTAAAATGCCACAGACTCCTCCCTCTTTTGCTAGAAGTATGTCTAAAGCAAGACGATCTTGAATTACCATGGATCTAATTGCAATAACTTCAACATTCACTAATTGAAATCCATCAGCAGTGTCTGTTGATAATCTATCAACTATAGTGGACAATTTTCTAATTCTCCCTGCATTTAGGGTTATACCAACAAAAGGTATTACAGCTTGAAAAATATCTCCCAGAACTTCAGTAAAAGTTTCTCTTTTAGCTCTATTTACATAATTATGAATTTTAAACAATCCTTCTGAATCTCTGTCAACATGAAACACTTTAGGAAAAACAATTCCCACATAACAAGTTCCATACCAATGGTCTGGAAGGTTATAGTAAGCTTTGTCACCACAAACAAAATAAATTCCAGGGAAGATAGGATCTTTTCCACCTTTAAATCCCCAACCTCCCATAATCTGATAAGTATCTTCACAGTTACTTGCACCTACAAAATAATTATCAAAAAGTGTATTATCTCTTCTAATGCAAAGTTTTCCACTAATAGGTTTGTCTATGTGAATTGCAATATTTTCAAGCATTTTGCCATTTAATTTCTCATCCTCTTTTTGCCAGAAGGATGACTTAGTCTGCTTGACTAATTCATTTCTCTTATAAATTGCTCTTCTCTCCTCAACCATATTCAAAAATTTCTTTCCTTCAGCACTTAATTTACATGTTAGATTATTCTTATAAGCATACTCGTAAGTGAGTTCGTTAGTAACAAGGAAATATTCTCTCAATTGTTTTGCTTTCTTATGCTTATTTAAAGCATTATCAATCTTAACATTAGCAAAAATTTCATCATAATTTGAATAGCAATATTCTAAACGACCAGTTTGATAAAATAAACTAGTTAATACACTACATGTAACAGCATAAGTGAGAGGAAGCATATTATATGTTACTCCCTCAGAAACAGAAGCAGGTAACTTAACACAGACATAACAGTCCTTTGCATCCATTACCTTTACATATTCACTCAATAGCTTTGTGAATGTATTGCTTGAAAAATCACCTATTGATTTATCTTGATGAATGTTAGGCTGATGATCAATTACTTTTGCAGATGCACTATGTTTAGTTTGGCTAACCAGAGCTTTGCTTGTTATGTTAACTTTGTGTAATTCTCTATTCATTTCTAAAGGTATAATCACAGCTAGTACCAACCAGAGCAGAACTAAAATGAGCAGACATACCAGAGTCATCTTACAGCATCTTTTAAAAACAGAACACTTTGAAGTGCTCTCCTTAACATAAGGCATTTTTAGGTTAGATTTAGCCTCAAAAATAAAAAGAAATTTTAAAATTTATATACACCCCCCTTTTAAAATATATTTTTCTTTTATAATCCTAAACAAGATTTCTTCGACCTTATGTCATACATACGTTTTCTTTAACTAAACAGTTTTTCTTCGACCTTGTGTCAACTAACAGGATTTCTTCAGCCTTTTGCCAATTTAATAATTCTGTACTTCAATCATTGTCACTAATTTCTTGGATTTCGTTTTCTTCTTCACTACTATCATATATGTCAATAACAGGTGGAATTACTAAGTAAGTCCACTCAGGAGACTTGTATTTCTGGTTTGGTCTAATTATTCTCTTCCCTTTTCTCGATATCACTTCAATTTTTCTTCCAACTCCAACTTCTTTTCCTGGACTCTTTTGACTACTTATTTCTTCAACTTGTTCTATTGGCTTTTTGATCAATCTGACTCTCAATCTTCCACCAGGCCAGTAGTCTGCTTTTCTCACGTACTTCTTCTTTGGTTCAGAATTATTTGATTCTGACTTCCAAGTCCTTTTCTTTCCGTTTTCACTTCCACCTTCCACGTCACTTTCTTCAGTTTCGTAGTCTGAAATTTCAATTGACTCAGGAACTTCTCTATTCGGCAATTTCACTCCTTCAGAAACTTCACTTTGTCTTCCATCACTGGTACTCGGTAATTCGTTCTCCTCTTCTTCTTCAATTACCTCTAGCTTCCCAGATTTCGGATTTTTGTTCCTTACTTCAGAGCTTGTTCTCTGCCTTTCGATACTCTCCTGGTCTGAAACTTCTTTTGGTTCAGCTTCTTTGTCTTCAATAGAGACAACCGAATCCTTAGTTATCTTTCCTTTTAACAGATTCTCTTCACCTTCAGAATCTATTTCAATTATTTCTAAGTCTTTTCTTGTCAGATTTCCATTCACTGGCACAGTTTCCAGATGTCGACTTTCTTGTCGATCTTCAGAATCTGGAATTACTTCACCTTCTGTTCTGTCTTCTGCTTCGGAATCAGAATCATCTGTGGTATCACTTTCAACATCAGAACTCTCAGGAGTTGGTACTGGAATAGTATGACTTGGATGAATCCAGCGCTTCAATCCTCTGCACTTTACAGCATTAGTAGTGATCAAGATTACCTGCCTAGGTTTCTGCCATCTAGGAGATAGACAATTCCTTCTCCGATGTACTTTTGTTCTGACCCAATCGCCAGGTCTCAGATCATGAGTCAAAACTTTTTCATTTGATTGAGCTTCAGTTCCCACCTGATTAGACACAGAAGTTACCATATCAGATAACCTTTTACAGTAATCCAAAATTGCACTGTCATTTATGCTCAATAGTTTACCTACAGGTACAAAAGCTTGCCTCATAACTCTTCCCATTAAAATTTCATGAGGACTCAAACCTGTCTTTTTATCTGGTGTACTTCTTAATGACATCAAAACAAGTGGAAGAGCATCAGTCCACTTAACTCCTGTCTCTAGACACATTTTTCCAATTCTGTTTTTGATAGTTCCATTTATTTGTTCAACTACACCTGATGCCTCTGGTCTGTATGCACAGTGTATTTTCTGCTCAATGCTCAAAGCTTCACAAATTAACTTCAACAGTTTGTTATCAAAATGGCTTCCTCCATCACTCTCAATAGTGACTGGAAAACCGTACCTTGGGATGATTTCTCTGAGCATCAGTTTTGCTACTGTAATTGAATCACAATGTCGTGTAGGGAAAGCCTCTACCCATCTTGAGAATAAGCATACAATTACAAGTACATATTTCAAACAGTTGTGTAAGGGCATTTCAATGAAATCTATTTGTAACCTGGTAAAGGGACCACCCTCTCGACCAATTATTCCTGTCCCCACCACTGATTTTCTGTTTGGATTCATTTGTTGGCATGACAAACACCTTTGACAAAAAGATTCTGCAATGGTTCTAAATTTGGTATTGAACCATGTTTCTCTAAAAAGTCTGACCATAGAATCTCTTCCTAGATGTGCAGGACCATGATATAATCTGGCCATGTCAGCAATCAAGCAATTTGGTAAGACTATTCTGCCATCTTTGTAAACCCACACTCCATCTTCTTCACGTGGTCTACAATCTGATCTTAACCATAGGTCTTTTTCTTCATCATCTGCTTCGTTTTGTAAATCTCTAATCTCATGCCATGTTTCTACAACAGTTGTTAGCATTAATGAATTTGAATCAGTTTCTTTACTCCTCTCCCGATTGTATGAATAATTTTTCCTTGCGCAGTACTTTGCTGTTTCGTCTGCGAAGGCATTTCCCTTGGAAATATAATCAGTTCCTCTAGTGTGCGCTGCACACTTGACTATGGCAATTTCTTTTGGCAATTGTATTGCTTCAATTAATCTTCTAATGAAAACTGCATTTTTAATTGGTGATCCTGTTGATGTCATGTATCCTCTCTGTGACCAGAGTTGTCCATAATCATGCACAACTCCGTACCCATACTGACTATCAGTAATGATGGTAACTCTTATATCCTTTGATATTTCACATGCACGAATTAAAGCAATCAATTCAGCCACTTGTGCTGAACGAACTCCTTCAAGACATGATGCTTCTTCAACATCTACAACTGTACAAACTGAATATGAAGCTTTCAAGACACCTCCTTCGGATCTTAAGCATGAGCCATCTACAAAGTAGACAAAATCCGATTCAGACAAAGGTCTGTCTTTGATCTCTTTTCTTGGTTTAGTGCAGAATTCCATGACATCTAAACATTCATGTTCAGTTTCAATATCATCAACAATTTCAGAATCAGGCAGTAATGTAGAAGGATTCAGATTCAAACATCTTGAAATCGAAACATTATCTGCTCCCAGTATGATTTTCTCATACTTTGTCAATCTGCTACTTGTTAAATGTTGAGTTTTACCTCTTGTCAGTAATATTTCAACTGAATGAGGCACAAAAACTTTCACAGGAAATCCCATAATGATTCCTTCACTTTGTTCAAGGCTGATACTTGTAGCTGCAACTGCTTTCAAACAACCTGGTAATGCTTTTGCAATTGGATCAAGAACTGCAGAGAAGTATGCAATAGGTTTCTTTAAATTTCCATGTCTCTGTATTAATACAGATAATGCACATCCTTCTCTCTCACTGCAATACAGTTCAAAATCTTTCTCATAATTTGGCATACCTAAAGCAGGAGCTTGGCATAAGCTCTTTTTCAGGTTCTCAAAAGATTCCATCTCAGCATCATTGAGAATAATTGGATCTTTTACATCTGATTTGGTCAGTCTTTGTAGTGGTTTTGCAATTACTGAAAATCCACTTATCCATTGTCGACAGTAACCTACCATTCCCAGGAACATTCTGACTTGTCTTTGTGTTCTTGGTGGTAACATTGCTTGAATCATTTTTATTCTCTCTATTGTTACTTGTCTTTTTCCTTTTGCAATTCTGTGACCAAGATATTTTACTTCTTGTTTGCAAAACTGTAGTTTTGCTGGAGACACTTTATGTCCTTCTTCTGCAAGGCGATTTAACAGAATTATTGTGTCTGTTACACAATTTTCTCTTGTCTTTGCAGCTATTAACAAATCATCAATATACTGCACCAGCGTAGACCTACCTGGTAAGTCTAAATCTTCTAATGATCTTTTTAACAATTCATTAAAGATTGAAGGACTTTCTGTATAGCCCTGAGGGATTCTTGTCCATCCAAGGGTCTTACCTTGGAATCTGAAAGCAAAGATTTCATAACTGTCTGGATGTAAGGGAACAGTAAAGAATGCATTGCAAAGGTCAATGACTGTATACCATTCAGCATCATGTGGAATCTGAAATAGAATTACTGCTGGATTTGGAACCACAGGACAACATGGAATGACAATTTGATTAATCTTTCTCAAATCTTGTACGATCCTAAATGTTCCGTTAGACTTTTTAACTCCCATAATTGGTGAATTACAAGAGCTACTTTTCATTTCCTTTAATACGCCTTGCTTGATTAATTTTTCAATTATAGGTGTAATACCTTCAATTGTCTCTATTTTCATTTTATACTGTGGAGTGTTTGGAAATTCTATTCCCTGTTTCAATGCAATTTTTACAGGATCTACGTTTTTCATCAGACCCATCTCATTCCCAGTAAAATCCCATATATCTGATTTCACTGTTTCTTTTAGCTCTTCAGGTAAATCCTTTTCTTCAAATGCAGGAAACAATTTTGTTTCTTCTGCTTCCATCATCATCATTGTCATTCTGTACAAACCATCTTCCTCCATTGTTTGTAACTCAACTCCTTCAGGAGAACAGTATATTCTGCAATTCATTTTACATAGGATGTCTCTGCCTAATAGATTTACTGGACTACTATTACAAACCACAAATCTGTGTTTGTCTCTGTAATTTCCAATTTCAACTGGTACTGGATCAGTTAAGTCTGTTTTAATTTGCTGATTACTTACTCCCACAACTTGGATGGTATCCCCAGAGAGAGGTAGGTTTTCAATTTCCACTGATCTAACAGTGGAACGGGTAGCACCAGTGTCCACTAGAAAAGTGATGTCTACATCATTAACTTTCCCGTTTACATAAGGACCAGACTGGTCAACCTCAAGAGTGGCTCCAACAACACACTCTTCCTCCTCTCTCGGGCACCGTCAGCAATAATCGTCAGAATCACTGTCTTGACTTTCTGTTAATAAAAATTGTTGTGAAGCATTTTGCATTTGAACCCTTTGCTGCTTTTGCTGTTTTTGTGGTTTTATTACCTGTTCACATCCCTGAAATCCCACGTTTGGATTATATTTTTGAACTCCCCCACAATTCGGAAAAGGTGGTTGTGGCAACTGGTCTTGACGATTATTCACCTGTTGTTGTTGCTGTTGTTGTAACTGTCGCTGAATATTAAATTCATTTAACCCCTGTTGCATCTGTAGCTGTTGCTGCAGGTTAACATCATTCTGCATCTGTGGATTCAATAAGGGATTCTTTAAGTTTTTAGGAGGATGAGGACACTCGTCCCTCCAATGTCCAATTTCGCCACAATTAAAACAAGGTAATCTTTGTTTCAGCTCTTCTATCTTTGGGCTAAATTTCTTTGGGAAATTATTACCTTTAAACTTTCCTTGTATCTGGTTTGTATTTCCAGTTTGAACAAAATTAGTGTTCTTATTTCCCATGCTGGCAATCTGTTGCTCAGCCACCTTTACCTGAGCCCACATGGCTTTCTCCTTCAGCTTCTTCTGTTTTACTTCTAATTCATCGCTACAATATTTTGCTTTTCTTAGAATATCATCTACAGATAGTGCTTGCCATCCGACAATACTAGTTCTGATCATTTCTCCAATTTCAGGTTTTAGTCCATAAACAAATCTATAGATAAAATGACTCATGTCTTTTTCATCTAATTTTTCATAACCACTGTATTGTTTAAAGATTAACAATAGTCTTTCATAAAAAGAATGAACTGATTCTTTTGTTTCCTGTTCTGTTCTTTCTATTTTAACCCAATCGACTTCTTTGGGTGGAATTTTGTTTTTCATCCAAACAATTACTTTCTCATAGAAATCCATTACAAGTGGATTTGGGGCACCTGTTTCTTTAATTCGCTCAGGTTCTGCTTTTGGCCAACTAATAGATATTTTACATTCTGTCCAAAGATCAGATGGGACTACAATGTCAAAAAATCCATCTAAATCAATCCACAGAACTTTTGACACTTTGATAAATCTATCGACTTGCCTGTACCACTCAACTGGTTTCTCCCTCAATTTTGGAAAGTCATTTGTGAATAACAGAATGTCTTGTCTCGACCATGGGACATGAACATATCCTCCACCTGCAACTTCTCTCATTGGAAATTGTTTTGACAATTTTTCCAATCTTTCATCTTCCTTTCTTTTGGTCCATTTCACTCTCCATTTGTTCAGTTCTCCTAGCTTTTTGATATAGACAATCAAATCTTTAATGTGAACTATTCTTCCCATTGAGTTCAAACTCTCAATGTCACTTTCTGAAAAGTCTAATCTGTAATGCTTTGCAAAATTCTTTTGTTTACTCACATCGATTTCCAGTTCTGCAGCTAGATCCTCTAATTGATCATATTTATTTTTCGTTTTCCACTGAATACTTTTGCAAATGAATAGTAGTTCATCATCCCGATAGTAATTTAAACTATCTGGGCCAATTGTTCCAATTATTAATTCTTCTATATTCGCTTTTAATTTGGCCACATCAAGTTTTGGTGTGGTTACCCTGACTTCAGGACTCCCTACATCTGACATAGCACCCATTGGTGTTTTTGGAGATAAATCCTCATTAAAGGTTAAATCAGGCATTCTCGATCTAGAAGTGTTTAATTCAGTCAAGTCTGAATAAAATTTTTCAGTAGCCTTTTGAGTTTCTGTATTTAAAGGAATAGTTAATCCATTTTTGTTTGTATCTCTTTGATCAAATACAGGCTGAACAGGACCTATTGTTACTGGAACTGTGACAGCTTCCATGCCTTTTGTCATTCTTTTAATTAATTCTTCTTTAGACCTTATATATTCATTATAATCAACATCCTCAACATTTCTTGTCTCTCTTGCATAATCTTTTGGAGGTTCCCTTGCTCTTGGAGTCATTGAAAAATGTCTACCTTCATTTCGAGCATTCTCAAATTCTGATCTTCTAGGAGTTTCAGTGATTTCACTATTATTTGGATAAAGTTTAGGAGCTTCACTAATTGGAGGTGCACTCGGTGAAGTTTCAGTAGAAACCACCGGAGTAGACCATGATCTAGGAGGTCTCAAAGGCTGATTAGGCTGTTTCTTTCTAGCAGTTGTATATATTTCTTCCATAACTGCATCCTCAGATTCACTTTCCATAGATTTCCCTGTAGGAGAACCCATTACCATTTCATGAATTAAATACAATCCTTCACTCATGTTTCCCTGTCTCCACATTCGCAATCTATCTTCATGAGTTTCTCTTTTCCATGATGGATTTTTAGAAGGTCTTTTAATTCCACTAGCTTCTCTTTGTAACTGATACATCTCGTCTTCCCACTCAACTAAAGCTTCAAATTGAGTTGGTCTCGGTTTTGGAACAAGAGCATTCATTTTCTCTCGTAAGTTTCTTAAAACTCTTACATTAAATGAACCATCATCAGGCCAAGCTAAAACACCATCGTTTTTAGTATATCGTTTCCAACTGTCGAACCATAAGACAGTATGATATCCGTATTCACCTTCCATGTACGCTGCAGGTGTTTTATACTTATGAAGTAGTTTACCACCTCGCGTTTCGATTTTCTTGTCAGGTGAAAATAAATTCTTAAATTTCTGAAATAATGTTGTCTTTTTCTCAACATGTTTAAAATGATAACTCATTTTTAAAAGTTAAATTTAATTCACAAAATCGTTCGTAAAATATTTCCGGGATGTTCCGCAAAACAACCAATCCGTGCGCGAAACACACCAACAGGCCAATGGCGGTTGAGCTGCGTCACTTTTCAGCTCGACCAATAAATTTGGAGATTTACCGAAGGACCAATCAGCTCACAGGCCGTCAGAGACTCAGGAGCCAATCAGAATACAGCTTGTGACGTAGGTCACCCAATCCCAGCGCGGCTCTGTGACGTACACAGCAGCTGCGGTTTCTCGCTTCTCACTCCAGGCGCTTACCCCTCCTTCACAAAATCTTTTCACAGCGCCATTTTAAGGACACTTTTCAGTGTAAATTAATTCTTAACAATGACTATAAAGACAACATCTGTTCGTTTCACTATTTAGGATAGTTTACATACATTCAAGTATCCACACTTCGGAATAGACGGCGCTATTCACACTAAGGATAATATTCAATTGTCGGTAGAGTAACCTTACCCCACCCTTCTAACACGTATAATTATGAACTCGCTTTGCTCTGAACCCACCGCGAAGTAAAAGTTCTAAGAGTTCCACTTGAACATAAAATACAATTCAAACTCGCACTTTTACACGGAAAATTCCCTAAATTCAAACACACACGAAATCCGTACAGGACTCTCACCTGTTTATAGACTTCATGCACCGTTAGCAAAATAACGACGTTATCCGTACAGGGCTCTCACCTGTTTATAGATATGAAACATGTACCCGTACAGGACTCTAACCTGTTTATAGATAATCATGCACCGACGTTAATTTTACCCTTCACTCAAGCTCGGATATAACTAATACTCTCATCACAGTGAGTTTTATGGAAGGCGCTTTGTCCCTATTCTCATGCTGCTTTGATTCCTTAGAAAACCCTCACTATACAAGATTCAGACCTAGCCCTAAAACTGTGCTGCTCGGCGACAACACTATGGTACACGGCGATACCTCTTGTGATACTCGGCGATATCACTACAAACTGAACAGATGGCTTGCGTGACTAATTTCTCGCCACACAATCTATACCGGTATAGCTTACAGATAGGCACGAAAAACGAACTTAACATGTGTTAAAACATCGATCCTATTTCCATACCATGACGTAACCCTTAGCAACCAACATATTACCTTGGTTACCTCTTAGCAACCATCAATTTCTGCTACCAGAGAATTGATCCAGCGGGCTATAGAAAATATATCATAAACTACGCTACCCAACTTCATAACACTATACTAAATATGGACCCATTTATGAACCTGATATATTTTGGGCCTACTGAATCAGGTGGTCAGAATAAATCTATATACACATTATCTACAAACTATATACATATTTATACATTTGCAGAAAGAATATTGTCATTAGAATAAAACCCAACCATTTAAACGACCACCATAGGCGACGTGATCTAGCTAATGGTAACCTACACTTCTGAATAACCAAGACCAGCTTGTTTGTCAAAAGTAAGATTTTATTTTCTAAATTATGGTATATAAGTTGAAAGTTTTATAAATGAAATTTATTTGCAATATAGCAAGCATGATGGTAAGAAATATGAGAAAAATACAATTTAAGAAATTATATAAAGTTTAGCATTTCTAAAACCTATTTCCCTAACTGAGCTAAATAGACAGAAATTAAAGTAAAGATCTTTGAGGATTCTTACGTGCTCCACGCAAAGTCCAGCAGCACATCACCCTCATCGGAAAGTCAGAAAGCAGCAGCCAGCCCAACCCTAAGGGCATGACTTTTTATACCTTTCTACGCTAACTAAACTAGCAAAGGAAAGTTTTCAGAAATCTTCGACGTCCCATTGGCTGAGAGTGACAAGTGACATGTCACCCGACTCTCAAAAAGTTCCACAAAATCATGTCTTACAAAGACCATTGTCTCTTCCACGTGAAGCCAGAAGCTTCCTGCGATTGCAACTTTGTATTAAGTCATCCTCGCAGCTTCCATAGACATTCAGTACAACTTCCGCGGATGCCAAGTTAAGGACTGACAAAAAGTTCACTTTCGACCTTGGCCATGTCCGACAGAATGATGTCAGCTCATCAGTTTTTGCTTTGTGAATGCAGCTTCAATAAACGTTTTAATTCAGAATGGGCGTCTCGTGACTTTCTGCAGAATTATAGATCAGCTCTTTTTCTGCGGCTCAAATGACTAGGCCCAAAAGCAGGCAACTTATGTTTTCTAGTATAAAACAAACACAAGAAAAGTATTAATTTTTTTTTTTTTTTTTTTTTTTTTTTTTTTTAAATCTGTTTTATTGACACACTTGGCATACAGTTACATTTCTTGTGTGCAGAATTCAAAGGGGAAACAACAATTGGAGCAGTTCGTACACCATCAATGCGAATGTTGGCGACAGTTGAAAGTTGGTAAATGCGCTTGTTGTTAAAGAACTGCATACGTTGTCATGGGGTGGTCACTGCATTCACCAGACCATTCGCTTCACTGCTATCGTACTGCGCAGTGCGCCCCGCCTGCCTTTCTCTAGTGCCTGACCTCTCCTGCCGGGGCGGGTAGCTTGATGGCCAGCCGCACCCTTGGCGTTCGGAGCTCGCTAGCAAGTGACATTGCTCGAAGCCCCTCAGTGGTGGGAATAACCCGCTGGGCTAGGTTCCGGGCGGCTTGTATGTGTGCTGTGGTCTGCTAGGAGGTTCGGTGGTGTGCCTCCGCGTGGTGGATGGTTGCGGCAGTGGTTTGTGAGTGTGCTGCTCCCCTGTGTTTCGCCGCCGTGTATCAGAAGTGGGAAGTGTGCGTGGGGGAGGCAGAACCAGCGCGGACAACTGGGGGGCGTCCTTGCTGTAGATGCCACCAATTCGAACTGGGGAAAACCAGGAGAATGGGGGAGGGCGTAAAGATTCCGTTCTCGGGGTAAGGAGGGGGGGGGTGCTGCAGTGCGGGTCCTGTCTGGGTAGTTTCGGGTGTAATGGTCTCGCAGGGTGCTGGCCTCGAGTGTGCTCGGGGAGGAGGTCCTAGCGGTGTGTGGTTGTTCCTGGTCTCGGGTGGGGGCATATTGGTGGGGTCGACTGTGTATGTGGGCTCCGCCAACCAGTGGGGGGGGGGGGGTGGGGGGGGTGGGGCAAGGCGGGATGGGCAGAGATGTTGGGGGGGGGGGAGGGGAGTGGAAAAGAGAAAGAGAGGGGGGGGGGAAGGCCATGGGGGCGAGTAGATGACCGCATGGGCAGCGTGTCATGCCCGTATGTGTGTGGTTCCCGATTCTTCCCTTTCCCACTACGCAGCCTGTGATCCAGTCATGCCTCCCTTGCTCCACTGGGGAGGAGTCATCTCCTTATGACATCCCTCGGCCGTGGCAGGCCCTGGTGAACTCTTTCAGGAAGCCCTCCCATGTTTCAGCTATTGGTATGGCCCTCCGCCCCGCCGTCTCCTCCCTACGTAGCACCGTGCCCTCTGCGGTTGCCCAGTAGATGAGGGAGGCACTCCAGTGTTTCGTCAGGGGTGGTTCCGCGGCCTTCCAGCGACGGGTTATGAGCCTTTTGGCGGTTATCAGCCCCAGATCCCAGAACCTCATATGAGCCTTGTTGTGTTTCGTTCTGGCTAGGAGCCCCAGCACACAGGTGTCCCAGTCGTGACGTTGGCCCAGCGCCGTCCCTTTTGTCAGCAGCGTGTTGACATCCTGCCAGTACGTCCGCAGCTTGGGACATGCCCACAGCATATGTAGGAGATCCGCGTTCAGTAGTGCGCATCGCGGGCATTTGGAGGTATCCAAACCAAAGTAGCGGTTAATCTTGTCCGGGGACAGGTATGCTCTGTGCATGATATAGAACTGTATGAGTCTGAATCTCGAATTGCGGGGAACGTGTTGCGGTCCCTCCAGGATCCTCTCCCAGTCTTTATCCGACCAGTCCCTCCCTCTGTCTGTGGTCCACCTGTCCCTGAGCGACTGAAGGGAGGTCGCCGTGTGGGATCTCAGCGCCTGTGTGAGCCAGTGCACCACGTGCGAACCCGCCCCCATTACGTGTAGGTATTGTACTAAGAGGTGCGTCTCGGGTTCCACTGACATATCGCCCCAGTGTTCCGTTAGGACCCGCAGCATTGATGTGTGCAGCAGGAATTGTCCCGCTGGCAGACCTGGATTCTCCACTAGTCCCTCGAACCGTACCAGGGCTCCGTCGTCATATAAGTCCGCCAGAGTCTCAAGCCCCACTAGCGCCCAGTCTTGCAGGCGTGCTGCAGTCACCACTCCCCCGGGCCTCGGCAGACCCTCAAGTGGTAGGGCCGGAGCGTAGGGGGTAGTGTCCTTGGTCAATCGCAGTGCTCGCCTGTAGCATCTCAGCGCTACTGCCAGGTGTAGTTGCGTCTCGCGTGTCGCTCGTCTGAGGGGGTGGAACAGTGCGAGAGCCGCCGCGTGGGTCAGTGCTGGGACTGTTGAGGCTGTGTCATTTAGGTTCCTACCCGCCAACCAAGCCACCACCCATTGGAGCTGCGCGGCAAGGTAGTAGTGCTCCTGGTTCGGGACTGCGAGCCCCCCCGAGGATGTCGGGGCATACAGTTTCTTCAGGGCCACTCTCGGTCTCCCCGCATTCCAGATTAGTGTACGTGTCAGGGTCTCCAAGTCTCGAAAGACCCGAGCTGGGACATACACCGGTATGTTTGAAAAATAGTACAGGAGTCTGGGTAGGACTATCATTTTGGTCAGGGTGATTCTGGCTGGGACATTGAGCGGGAGTGTGCCCCAGAATTGGATCTGGGCTCGCAAGGAATTTATGGCTCGAATCAAGTTGCCATCCAGTATATCTGCTGCGTTCCTATATACGTGGATGCCCAGGTACTTGAAGGTACCGGCATACCATGTCAGCGTTGTGTCTCCTAGTTGTACTGCGCAGTCCTGCATTTCCGGGTGAAAGGGGAAGACCCCAGATTTGCCCCAGTTGACCCTCAGTCCCGAGTGTGTTGTGAATTCACGGAGGGCGTCGGTGAGTCCCGGGGGTATCCGTTGCAGGTCTCTGACGTAGAGGAGTAGGTCATCAGCATACAGCGAGACCGCGTGTATCCCATCTATCAACGGGATGCCCCATTCGGCGCCTTGCATCCTCAGCACCTCAGCCAGTGGTTCCATAGCCAACGAGAAGAGTAGAGGCGATAACGGGCAGCCTTGCCGTGTGCCCCGCCCCACCCGTATGGCCTCCGATATCAGACCCCCTATCCGGACCCTGACGGTTGGTGTTTGGTATAGGAGTCCCACCATGTCCAGGTATGCGTCGCCCAGGCCAAACCTCTGCATAACTGCCCTAAGAAACGGCCACTCCACCGAATCAAATGCCTTCTCCAGGTCTAATACTATGCAACCCGATCGTGGCCATGGGCCTCTCGCGTACTCCTGTACTCTGAACAGCCGGCGGATGTTGTGTGATGTGCTGCGTGTGGGCACGAACCCGTTCTGGTCTGGGTGGACCAGGGTGGGTGTGTATTGGGCCAATCTCCTCGCCAGTGTAGAGGCTAGTATTTTGTAGTCTGTGTTTAAGAGGGCTAGGGGTCTATATGAGCCCACAAGCGTCTCTTCTCTACCTGGCTTCAGGAGGGAGACCAGGGTAGCTTCACTCAGAGACGGTGGCAGGGAGGAGTCCTCCAGAGCCGTCTCGTACAGTTTTACGAGTTCAGGGATCAGGAGGTCCTGGTATGCTTTATAGAACTCCGCCGGGAGTCCGTCGGGGCCAGGGGACTTTCCGTTGGAGAGCGCCGCTATGACTTCCCGGAGCTCCTCGGGGGATAAGGGTGCCGCTAGGTCAGCGCGTTGGGCATCGGTAAGTGACGGCAGCAGTACCTGGTCAAGATAGTCCTCCATATCCGGGGCGGGTGTGGGTAGGCAAGAGCGATACAGTGTGTTGTAGTGTGCGGTGAATGCTCCGTGGATCTCTGCCTGTGTGTGTAAGGGCACCCCGTTCATGTCTATTACTTTCGTGACTGGCTTCGTCCGGTCTTCTCTATTGATGAGCCACGACAGCAATTTACCAGGCTTGTCCCCCCTATCGTGTGTGCGCGCCGCATGAGCCGCGAAATTCAGACATCTGAGCCTCTCCATCAGTTTTTCGTGTGTCGCCTGCGCTGCCTGAAGCCCAGTGTCGTGTCTTCCCACCGAGTCCCGTTCGTGTCGGCCCAATTCCTCCTCCACCCTGTGTAGGTCCCTCTCCACTTGCCGTTTGAGGTTCCCCTGTGTTCCCATGCACTGTCCCCTAATGACCACCTTGAACGCCTCCCATTCCATCTGTAGTGAGGTGGCCGTGCCCGCATTGTCCTCAAAGTAGTGTACAATGTGTGCGAACAATGAGTTCCGGAAGGGCGCGTCTAGCAGGAGGTCCGGCTGCAGCCTCCAGGTGGGGACAGGGGGGCGAGTGTTCGCCCATGAAACCGTTAACATGTGTGGGTTATGGTCGGAATGTGTCCTGCCCATGTAAAGCGCTTCCGTCACTAGTGGGAGTAGATCATCCGTGAGCATGAACCTGTCTAACCGGGTGTGTAGGGTGTGGGCTCCTGAGTAGTACGAGTACATCTTGGCCGTTGGGTTCCGGTGGCGCCACACATCGTGTATGTTCCAGTGTGAGGCCCAGGCTATAAGAGCTTTCATGGCACCCACCACTGGTGCGCCGGGTAGAGGTGGGAATGAGCGGTCCAGTGTGGCATCCAATACACTATTGTAATCCCCCCCCAATATCCAGGGGATCCCGTGCCAGTGCGCTAGGGTTGTGGACACCATTTCGAGATATCTCTGTTGGTCTGTGTTGGGGGCATAAAGCGACGCCACCACCAGTGGCCGGCCATCCAGGCGTCCCTTCACTGCTACCAACCTCCCCTCCGTGTCTATGTGTGAGTCCTCAACTTCAAATGGGAGCCCTGGTCTTACCCATATCAATGCTCCCCTGGCATAGGAGGAGAACCCGGTCGCATAGATCTGACCTCGCCACCGCCTGCGCAGGGTATGTACCTCTGGGGTTGTCAAGTGTGTCTCCTGTAGGAGCGCTATCTGCACCTTATGTCTCTTCAAGTATGAATAAATCATGTACCTGCGTGCGGGTGTATGTATTCCGCGTACATTCCAGGTACACAGTTTGACATCAGCCATCAGCGTTCAACAAGGCAGTCACACCCGTTCTCTCCCCCGTCTCAGGCACCCTCCCCATGGGGCTCTCCACATCCAGTTTCAGAGCACCCCCACCCTTGTCTGGGCAACCCCTGAAGTAGTCCAGCGAGCACTCCTGTGGGTCATGCATGCAGCGTTTCACAATAGGGAAAGGGGGGGTAAACATTAACTGGGGATAACACCATCGGGTCGGTTGCCAAACGGGCAGCCGTCCAAACATTCCGCAAAAAGAGCGAACAATCCATTCTGGGGGGTTGCTGTCCATCACGCAGTGCAAGCAGCAAGTGAGTGTCTGTTGAGCGTGCAGGCGTGAGTGCCCCCCCAGGGGGGTGTAAGTATAGGCCCGGGTGGCCAACAGGTTGGCCCATCGTCTTTCGGAGCAGTGTGTTTGTAACGACCCGGGGCCGCCACCCTGGCCAAGTTTGTAGCAATTAACCATCGCCCACCCATGTGGACCCTCTGGTGTGATGGCCCATGTGGTGCGGGTGTCTTGGGGTGTCAGCACCACAGTCTGTGATTGCGGGCGGGGCTTCATTTCAACTTACTGCATATTCAGTGTCCGTCTCCGCCAGGCAGCATCGTGTCCATGTTTCCACCGCTGGGTGCCCCATATTGCGGCTCTTCCTCAGCCGTATAAGTCCGATGTTTGTGGGGTGACGTCTGGTAGCCCACCCGAGAGTTGCGAGTCTGGGAGACCATATATCGCCTCCTCGTCGCTCGGCGACATCCTAGGGCTGGTGGCGGGCGGGGAACGTTGTGGTGGGGAGCCGCTGAGTTCCGAGACCATCCGTAGGGCTTCCCGTTGTTCCCTGCGTACCTCCTCTTCCGGCGGGCTCGCGCCGTGTTGGCTGCTGCTGGCCGTGGGGGAGGGCGACCTGGCGCCGCGTCTTCTCTTGGATCTCCTGCGTCTCCTAGGCCTGTCCGTGTGTCCAGGCCTCCCCGTGCTCTTGTCCGTCCCATTGTCCAGCCAGGCTTCCACGTCTTCCGAGGAGTCAAAGAAGTGCGTCTTCTCATTCGCAATCACTCTGAGCTTCGCCGGGAAGAGGAGGGAGTACGTAAGCCCCAATTGTCGTAGCCTTCGCTTTACCATTAGGAATGAGTGCCTCTGGCGCTGCACCTGGATTGTATAGTCTGGGAAGAACATTATGTTTGCATTTTCAACTTGGATGGTGCCCAGTTTTCGAGTTTCTCGCAGCACAGTGTCTCGGTCCCTATAGTTCAGAATACGGATCAGGAAGGGGCGTGGGTTTGAGCCGGTGCGAAGGGGCCTGGTCGGGACCCTGTGTGCCCGTTCCACCACGAAGTATGGCGAGAGGGTGCCTTCGGGTAACAGGGCGCGTAGCCAGTCCTCTACGTGGGCGGTTGGATCCTTGCCTTCCCACTTTTCTGGCAAGCCCACTATTCGGACGTTGTTGCGTCTCGCCCGTCCTTCTGCATCCTCTGCCCTATCCTCCAGGAACTCCACCCTGTTGAGAAGGTCTTTAATTTGTTTGTCCGACTGGGTGACACGAGGTTCCATGCCCGTCACTGTGGTTTCCAGGGTTTTGGTGCGCTCGGCTAGTTTCTTATGGTCCTCCTTCAAGTGCGTGAGGTCTATGGCGACTCCGTCTATCTTCGTCTCCAGCGACGTCCGGGTGGATTGGATGGAATTTTCCAGGCGTTCCATGGCCGCCAGCACCGAGTCCAGTCTGGCCGCCACCGGGTCCGTGTCCGTCTGCTTCTGCGATTTGTCCATTTTGCCCTTTTGGGATGTGCTCCCCGTTCCTGTGCGTTTCCCGGCACCCCCAGACATGAGAGGGAGCTGGTTCTCGGTGGGTTCGGATGGGGCGGTGATCCTTGGGCACGGCGGGGGACAGAGCCGCTGGATGAGGTTGCGGCGATGTTTCCGGGGCTGGCTGTGCGATCGAGCCGTCTAAGGCTCAGCGTGTGTCGGCGGTGGTCGTTATTCCGCTCTGCACGGTCTCAGGCTCTGGTAGTGGATTGTGTTGCACCCCTCCCGCAGTTGGGCGCGTTCCGGGCTCCTTGCTTACCCCTTGCCGTGTCCAGCTGCGCCGCGATCTCTAGGGCGCCTGTGTTGTGTTTAGCGCGTAGCTGGTGGTGTCCCCCCACGGCGCCTGCCGCACTCCGCAGCCCCCACCGTCCGGTGCGCGCGGTCAGTGACAGTGCCCTTCGGTCGTCCTCAGCTGCAGTGGGCGTCGTGGGTAGTCGGGCCCCGTGTCCTGTGAGCGGCCAACGGCTCCCTCCGGCGTCACCCCTCGGTCACCTTGTGCTGTGGGTCGCGAGTGTGGTCCGCTGGGCGCCCTGGTGGGTGACTCTCAGGTGGCAGTGTGGCAGGTCTGGTTTGTGTCGCCTCGTGGGTCTGGGCCGGTAGACTCCGCTATGTATGGCGCGGTGAGCCCACGCTCTGTGCCCGCCGGGCAGGTACTGCAGGGGGTGCTAGGCGCCGCAAGCTCACGTTCTTTGCCCGTCGGGCAGTTGGTGCATCTCGCGCCGCGGCACTCACCACCCAAGGCCACAGCAGGCTGCGTCGGGGAGCAGTCCTCTGTCTCGGGGGCGTCCTGCTGGCGATCCGACTGTTCCCGGGTTGATAATTGCAGCGTTGACCCGCTCCTCGGGCGTGGGCCGAGTGGGGGATGGGCTCCTCCTCGTGGTCAGGCCCGTCGCCGCAGTCCGGATGGCGGCCCCGGTAGTCCGCTGTTGCGCCACTTCTCAGCCCTCCGTGTGTTACCTATCGGGACGCCTCCGCCTCCGATGGCCCGCCGAGAGGTTTGTTCGCTCCTGCGTGCCTCAGAGCCGCCGCCTCAGCTCGCGTCTCTCCGGCGCTCCGTCAGTGTGGCCTTCGCTTCCGGTCCCTGCACCGGGCTTGCCTGGCGGGCCTCGCCGGGCTCGCGATCACTTCCCCCGGCGACGGCGGCCTCACCGGTGCCGGTGCGGACCCGGGGCTCGCTGGACCGTGAGAGTTGGTCCGGTGCCGGGTCCGCTCTAGTTGTCCACTCGCTGCAAGTTTGGGCCACCTATGTGGGGGTTACACAGGATAATTTAACCCCTGAGTGGGGGAGCACTCCGGAGCTCCGCTAATGTGCAGCCAGTCTCGCTGCACGCCACAAGAAAAGTATTAATGTAAGAAATAAAGTATATTCTGTATCCACCCCATGGTTTACTAATTAATTAACCCACCCGATTAATCAAAATGTTACCTAGCCATTGCAAACAAATAAAGCAGCGTTTATATTTACCAGTCTCCGTTTTTCTATGAGACCCATATGCATCTAGAATAGTAGAAATGACATCACACAGACAAGGAAAAGCAAAACAAGCACATGCTTCTTTTAAGTTTGCAGCAGTTAGTAATGACAAAAACGAAAACAATAAATTATTTTATTATTTTGCACGAACAAAAAGATGCAACAAATATGCACGTTTATGAGCACACATGTTAGTCCCCCCACGTGTAAAGTTTAATCTAAGTTGTATTAGCACGACATATCACAAATCATTAATAATTTTATTCATGTTATGGAAATGTGACTTTGCGAGTTTAAACAAAATTTTGTTTTCTATCTCGCTCCATCACCTGCAAGGACCTCCAACGTGAAGCTCTGGTGGGACATGCTCTTTGCACTAGAGTGTCCACCTGCAACGAGATCTGCACTCCATGCTGCAGCAATTACAGCCTGCGATTACCACCAACACAAAGCTCCAGCAACGACTATCTGTGTAGCCTGACTCACTCTTCGTACTACAGCTATGACTATCTGCAACACACTCCTCACAGCCTCCTCCACTGCAAACTAAACTCTTTGTGCCGGATTTTGAGAAGGTATCTGTGGGCGTGGGAACAGGGACGACCGTGACACCAGGTATTGGATTCAATGAAGGTTTTATTTTCAGAGTTCTCTTAGGGTATGACATAAGCGTCTTTCTGTGTCTGAAGGTCAGTCTCTCTCTGGCAAAGGTGCTGTGGTCCGTGGCGAAGGTCTTCTTCTTTCTCTACGGATGTCGGGGAGGGTTTCTTTACACCGGATACCGCCGACTCCGTGCCATGGAAGAGACCAACAAGAGAGGGATGCCGTTAGTTCACAGTCCTCTATAAGAGGTGCACCAGGGGGACCGGGGAAGTGAGGGCGAACCCAGTGAGATCTGTTTCAAACTATGTACAGTGCTCCGTGAAACAACAAAGTAAGGAAAGAGATACAGAGGTTTGGGTACACGGAATGGTAGGGGAACGACAAAGGGCAGTGATGCACAGGGATATTTACAACGCTACTCTCAAGCGCTCAGTTTCCCCACCCAGGCCGCCCAACGCCGCCGTACCTGTGATAGCCACACTCCTCCCTCGGGAGTGTGGCACGGCGGTTCGTGGGGTCGGTGGCCTCCTGGCTCTCCTCTGGTCTCGGACCCTCCGTCCCTTCCGCGTTGTTCCTTCGGGTAGTCGTTCTCCTCTTCTCCTCTTCGTTCGCTCCTCTCCGTACCGCTCTCTTCCGCCTTCTCCTCCGGGGTGATTACACACCCCGTGTACATCACTTCCTGGTTTTTACCCACTCCTGCGCTGCTGACGTCATTCTGGGCTGTCTCTTCGTTCTCCGCTGTAAACGCCCAATTAAAGGCGCCGCTCTCTTCTCCCTCGTCGTTCGGTCTGCTCAGATCGTCCTCCCATTCGTTTGTCTGAGGATAAGGGGGAGATGCACATTCAGCAAGACATGGGTTCCACCATTCTCTTGTGCATGCCCCTACTCCGTTACAGTATCTTTTTCACAGGGACTAACCTGGTTCCTGCTTCCTACCTGTGCTCCATCACGACTGTCGATCTGAACTTATGACTGTTCCCCAATTTAGTATGATCAGATGACTGCGAGTTGGCTTTCTGCTTTTAGACCCTATTTTCACATACAACCCTGAAATTGCATATCTCTGGTTCTAACTGATTGGATTTTTATCATTCTGATATCACTTTATTTATTTAAAGGTATTCTATTTTTCTAAATTTTTCTTGTATTGTGTTTTCACGTTATTACTGTTGGAGTGCTGCATAAATACTTTAAAAGTTGCCTCTAGGGGATGGAATGTATCCAAGCCACGCTCACACACTCCACGACTGCATACCGGAAGGTCTGGCTCCCGCTGCTTTCCCTCCTGTCCAAAGAATTTAACGAGATCACCTGCCCCAGATACCTTCGCTTACTGCGACTCACAGAGCCTACACATGACCCTTCATGATCCCATGGATAACTGCGATACTCATTCTGTGAATGCATCCGTGATTGTTTCACGAGTCCGGCACACGGGGTGGGGTGGGAAGGGTGGGGGGAAGCTGGGAACGGGGGAGGAGTTCTGGTTTTTGTTCCCACTGTTTTGTTACCTCACTACGCTTGACATTTGCAGCCTTGGCACTATACCTCTGTTGTGGCAAATGAACCTAACCTGCTATTTGCTCTGTAGAGAAGACGTACCTGTCTGTATCGACTGCCTTCTATGCCTGATGCATTTCTATCGTTCTGTGATGCCTACTGTTGCTCTTAAAATCAATAAAACACATTTGAAATTAAAAGTTGCCTCTAAGTTAAGCCTGACTGCTTTGTGCCAAGGTACCAGAGTGTTAAACACAGGTTAATTTGGTGATTTTTATGGTTCACCTTGACAAGGATTGTGGTTGTTATATGAGTGGGACTTCCATGAAACAATAACCTAGTTTCATACCGTTCCTTTGTAGGGTTCTGTGCTGAGAGAATGCACTTTTGATCAAAGTTGGTATGGGCAATAGATATCATTCATTTGTATATTTTTAGTTCTGATTTATATAAGCAAGTTTATCAATGTGGCTGTAGGTAAGGATCCAAGCCCTTTCCAGCTGTTTACATTTAGATCTCCCTAAGGTTGTTGCTTCCGAATGCCCGGGAGCAGAAAGAGTAGTGCAAAGGGAACTGCCTATTTATTTAAAGAGGGTTGCAACTTTGGCATTTATTTATTTGTTAATTTGTAAAGTGCAACATTCATCCTGTCGGATATCACGGCGCTGTTTTGCGGAAATATGGTAGGTTGTATTAGGTGCATCAGCTGCTCGTACTTACGTCACGGGAAAGAGCTGGGTTTTTAGTTTTTTCCTGAAAGTTACATAGCCCTTCATAAGACGTAGGTCTAAGGGTAGTTCATTCCAGTGTTTGGCCGCCAGGTACGAAAATGATCAGCCTCCTGCTCTTACTTTCTTTATACGTTTGGGCCTAGCTAGTGCTTGGTGTCGCGATCTTAAGCACCTCGTGGGGACGTAGATTTCGATTTTATTCTGAAGGATTCTGGGTCCAAGGTTATACAGTGCCTTGTGCGCATGACTCAGCAGCTTGAATCTTGCTCTTTGGCGCATAGGTAGCCAGTGGAGCTGTTTCATGCATGCAGACGCTGAACTTAATCTACTTTTGTTGCACACAAGATTGGCGGCCGCATTTTGCAGTACTTGTAAACGAGAGAAAAGGTAATCTGCCATGCCCACATACAGTGCATTTCCATAATCTAATCTGCTGATGAGTAATGCCTGTGTGACCGTCCTTCTACATTCTAGTGGCATAATTAATCCTTTTTTTTAAAAGCTCAGTAGACACATTGATCTCATGTTGTAAGGCTGGCTGAAATGCAGAAAGCTTGGCGTTTAGCCTCTGAATGTCCAGTTCTCTGAAGTACTGCAGCAACTACCTGCTGGACGTAGGAGAGGGAGTGAAAGGTGCACCTTCATGTAGTAGGCAAGTCTTCAAATCTCTGCAGCAGAAAGCAGTTGCATGGGTAGGGATTGGTGCACATTGGGGAGGCACCTAGAGGGTACTCCTTGTAGTTGGAAAGTCTCCAAAGCCCTGAAGCAGCTGATCCTCTCCTGTTCTCTACACCGGGCTGACACCACACGTGAAGCTCAGGCTGGAATGAGAAGTCATGAGTGGGCGAGTGCCCTGGGGGGCAGAGCTTTCTGCCATGCCATGAGGATGCAGATGGCACAAGCTCCTTGCCGACCGTGATCCCCGGCCCACTGCAGCCACTGCACGACTGCTCCAGAGCCCGTTAAGGAGTCCTGCGAACATGGTGCTACAGAATGTGCCATCACATGCTGAGCAGCAAACTTGCTCGGTCAAAATGGCAGTGAAGCTGGGTCTAGCATTATATAGTAAAACTAGACCTTTCTTCAAGCCCACACTGTTAGCAGGTTGGCGGTTAATCGAGACACCTGGGTTATGGTGTCTAATCCTCTATGGATGTGCCTTTTACAGTACCGGCGTAGAGCGGTAGATGATTCGGCCCACATCCATAGCGGATTGGACACCATGACCCAGGTGTCTTGATTAACCGTCGGACACCGTATGGAGTGATACTTTCAATACTGATAGGTCACTTCGCGACATGGCGGGACACATTGCTTGCAGTTTTGATATGTGGTAGGTAGAATGCATACCCTCCACTTTGTGTAGATAGTTCACTCACTAGGTCCTGAAGAATTGCCACGGATCATATTGACCAGCAGGCATGAAACATATCGCCCTCTAGAATAGAGTATAGCTAAACTGAACCATTATGTCAGAGAGCTGCCACTCTTTTTTGTTTTTAATTAGTTGGATAGCCAGCCTGAATAAAAGTCTTATTTGGACTATCCTACCTGTTTTAGTCACTTTTCCAATACATCTACACCATCTAGACCCCTCACACCCACTACCCACTGCACCATACGGCAAGGAACAAAAGATCTCCGTGAAAGAGCCCCTGTATGGGTACCCGTCGGGTATTGCAGCGCCGACCCGACGAAGAGCAGGTCCATATGATGAAGCATGACACCTAGCTGGCTGGGTGTGTGAGGACTCTAGTTCTGACAGGAAGTATTCCCTTCCTCTCGCCTCTCTCTCTAATTCACTTGATTTGCACACATAATCAGGGGTACCCTACCCTAGTCTCATTGGTTCGGACAATTGAAGAACTGCATACCTTTCGGTGGTAGACTTCAGGAAGCTATCAGAGAGGGTCACTGCATTGGAGGGTACAGCACTGTCCCTGGCACCAACTGTGCAGTCTACGGACCATCGCCTTACTGAACTTGAAGCCCAAACAAGGCAATTGGCTGCTCAGCAAGGTGTTCAGGAGGGGATGGTTGGGCACGTGGCTTGGATGCCAGAGCGAGAAGAAGCGTGAGCGCTGAGCTCCGCTGAGGAACCCCGCGTTTCTCTTGATAAATGATCCCCAGACCCCTCCAAACACCGTTCGGGACGGGCGACACTGAAGGGATCCAGCCTGGAGTGTTTTCCAGCCCGAAAGACGGTGCAGCCTGGGCTATCAGCGAAGGGCAGTGAGGTGCACAGGAGACTATCGGGGAGCCTAAAATGGCGGCTCTGTGGGCTGTTCCGGCGCCGGAACGACATCGCGAGTGAGGAGCCCCGCTGCGGAGACGGAGGGGACGTGCCGGCGCTGAGGCCCTGGGACCTCTGATCTGGGGCTGCTGCTTGATAGACGCTGTGCGGCGGAGCGGGCCCGGTAAAGAGGTGGTGCCGAGAGAGACGAACCTTGCGCCTAGAGGGCGCTGGGCGACCTGCGGACGCTCGAGGGACTGGTGAAGCCTACTGAGGTGCTACGGGGGCCCAGTCTGCTGACTTACAGGCCCCCCCCACCCAGGAACGTACTGGCGAGATGAGGGATTGCGAGGTCGCACTCGGGTCCTGGGACGGCTGGAGAGCGCAGGCCAACTGACCTTAGATGGGGCAAGACGACATAACGCGCACTACAAGGGAATGAGGTGGCTGGAAGGCACTGGGCTGTAACGCGCTGCGTGGGGCGGCGACCCTAACCTGGACCTCTTGTTTACCACCGTGAGGCGGCGAGCGTGACCTGGCCCAGAGGCACTGTGGTAAGCCCCGGTGATACGGAGGGGGCTTGGGCGACGGGTGGCTGTCCATGAAAGTGTCACATACGTTGATGGAACGGAGGGTGCCGCTGGGTACACCCTGAGAGCGCTATATCGAACTGGTGCTTGGATCATAGCGGCATTGGAAGACCCCGGTGGCGCAGTGGATCATTGAGCTTTGGACTGCGACAGGAAGCGCGACCTCTAGGCCCAGGGGACCGTTCAATTAAGGGCCTGCTGTTGTTGTGCTGCCTGGATGGAAGTGGCCTTACAAGGGGTCAGACTGAACGGTGGAGAGGTGCTACTTTGGCTGGATTGAACTGGGAGAGGGGCCTGTCTGCCGCCTGCGCTTCATCGGGTGCCCC
This sequence comes from Lissotriton helveticus, assembly GCF_964261635.1. Lineage (NCBI taxonomy): Eukaryota > Metazoa > Chordata > Amphibia > Caudata > Salamandridae > Lissotriton > Lissotriton helveticus. The sequence continues at coordinate 1,370,237,532 of NC_136067.1, forward strand.
AGTGGAACGGCCCCTGCGGGAGGACCCCAGCGATCGCCACCATGGGTAAGCCCCGAGGGAGAAAAGAGGAAGAACCCCAACCCTCTGACACTGAATCCCCGTCCCAGGCGGAGCAAGAGCCTCAGGGACTGCCGCGGGACCCGGGACTGCAACAGCAGCTCGACAAGATCCTGGTGGCTATAGCCGATTCTCGCACCGCCCTGCAGCAGGACATCGCGCAGGTGGCGACGGGGCTTGGCCTTCTGCGAGCCGACCACTCAAAATTGTCGGATAGGGTCAAGCAAGTGGAGGACACTGTCCGAGAGGTCGCACCTGCGCACACTGCGATGGCCGCCACGATGGTGGGGGCATTGGATCGCAGCACTGGAAAAGTGCGCTGAGGACGCGGAAGGGAGGAAACGGCGGAACAACATCCGAGTAGTAGGCCTTCCCGAAAAAACGGAGGGATCGGATATGGTGGTACTACCTGGAGGGCTGGCTGAGAGCGGTAGTGGCCCCCGAGGGATTGTCTGCTTTTTATACGCTGGAGCGCGCTCACCCGGTCCTGGCAAGACCGCTGCAGCAGAGGCGACCTCCCCGTCTGGTGGTGGCGCGCCTGCTACACTTCAGGGACAGGGACTTGCTTCTTCGGAAGGCACGCACGGACGGCCCTTTTCAGGTTGATAATAACAAGGTCACGCTGTTCCCGGACTATTGCTTTGATACCCAGCGGCGCCGCGCGTCCTTCCAAGCAATCAAGAAGGAACTGCGGGAGGAGGGGATTCAATACTCCCTGTTTTTCCCGGCTAAATTGCGTATAATCCTGGATGGAAAGACCCATTTTCTGGGTACTCCGGAGGATGCGTGGGCTTGGCTGGAGTCCTACAGGGCTGGCAAGGACGGGCAGGAACAGGAGGCGCGAGAAATGGCAGCGGACTCACAGCCCCGCAGGTCGCAACGTATAAGGCGCCGGCGGAAAGGATTATGGAAACCTTCTACATTGCAAACGGAGCTGGAGTGCAGAGGGGCATTGGAAGCGGTGACGGCGATATCCGGCGAACTTCAGCTGGCTTCCCCGGGAGGCTCGAGCGTGGACACTGACAAGGGTCAGTCAGAAGCGGACTCTACAGCGTCGGACAGTGTACATTTGCCGCTGGTCACTCCGGGAACGGCGGATGGACTGCTGGATGAGTAAACTCTATGGGCGGCGTGGAGGGAGGGTGCTGCTGTATCTGAGAGCTGAAAAGTGGAAGTTGGGGCAGGAGAATGCTGAATCAGTTATTGGAATTCTAGGCTCTGGAGGTATCGGTGCGTTGCCTGGGTAAAAGGGGGAAGGAGTAGTTCTGTGGGGGGGGGCGGTGGGTGGGTATGGCTCTGGGGGATCCCTGTGGTGGAAATTGGATGCTGCATTGCCTATTAGTGGGTTATTTACTCGGCTCTATCCAACCCCCACCGGATGGTTCTCGTTAGATTGCCTCGCATCGTTATTGCAATAGTTGGGCTGGTTTGGATGGGATTCACTATGTTGGTGCCTGTTCTTGGGGGGAGGTATACTTTGAGGGTGGGGCGAGATTGTTGAGGAATGGGACGGGGTGGGAGGGGGAGGGGTACTGGCTGGCGCATCCAGAGAGGAATGAGAAGTATTTACGTTTCCATTTGTATGTGTACCATGGGTCCATTACCTGATGTAAAATGTGTGACCTGGAACGTGCAGGGATTGCACTATTTGGTGCGTAGGGGAGCGCAGATAGCGTTTTTACAAGGACCACACTTGACCAGGGCGGAGGGGCTAGCGCTACAGCGAAGGTGGCGGGGACAGCTTTACTACACCAGTTATTCAGCTTTTGCACGGGGAGTATTGATCTGGGTTAGGGCTGGGGCCCCTTTCAGATGACTGATCATTTAATAGACCCAGAGGGCCGTTATGTGGTGGTTAAGGGGCGTCTGCATGGTCGGGAGGTGGCTCTTTGTAGTATTTATGCCCCTAATGTGGAGCAGGCCCCCTTTTTTGAGCGCTTATCTGATGCCCTGGCGAACTACTTTACGAACCCAGTGTTGATGGGTGGAGACTTTAACTCTATTGCGGATGTTGTACTAGATAGGTCCCACCCCCCCTGTCAGGGGCCCCGATTCATAGGTTGGCGAAGGTCAGGGCCCAATGGCAGAATCATTGGGGGTTTATAGATGCCTGGCGAGCTCAACATTTGGCCGAACAGGATTATTCTTACTTTTCTGTGTTACACAATCTGCATGTGCGACTAGATGCGGTTTTATGTAGTCCAGGTCTAGCTGCTATGGTGGTCAACAGCGAGTATTTGGCGCGCACCATTTTGGACCAAAACCCCCTGCTGGTGAGTTTCTGTTGGGCCGCGGAGCGCTCTGTTATTCCAACATGGCGTTTGCGCCCAGAGCTACTGGAAGACCCGGTCTTCCGCGCCGAGCTGGGTGCGGAGATTGAGTCATACTTTGCTGAGAATGAGGGCACTGCTACGACGGAGGTCTTGGAGCGGGATGCTCTTAAGGTAGTGACCCGAGGGTTCTGCATCGCTAAGAGGGTGGGAGTGCGGAGGCTCTTATTGCAGGAAATAGAGGCGGCACAGACGTCCCTTAGGGCGGCTGAGTGGGACCACCCCACTGACCCTGCGGCGCGGGATACAGTTCGGACCTTGAAAGAAGAGGTGGCAGTGGTGGTGGAGCGCTTATGGTGCTTTGACTACAGAGCTCATTTGACCCGCGTGCACGCTGAACGGGATAAGGTGGGCACCTTGCTAGCGTGGCTGGCTAACCCTGTCCCTAGATGCATCCCCATCCTGGCGCTGATTTCTGAATCGGGGGTTCTAGAATACACGCAACATCAAATAAATGATCGGTTTCGGTCTTTTTATGCCACCTTATATACGAGCCAGTTGCAGTCCGAGGAACTGGATATACAAGAGTTCTTGGAGGATTTGGAGCTGCCTGTGGTGGGGGAAGACCAGGCAGACTCCCTTGGCCGGGACATCTCGCTGGCTGAGATTCATTGTGCCATTAAGCAGTTGGCGCGTAACAAAACTCCGGGCAGCGGCGGTTGGGTAGTATGCAGTTCTGGGGGAACCCTACCTTTGTCGGTGGCAGGTCGGGTAGCCTTGCTGAAGATGGTGGCACTTCCTCGGCTGCTGTACTTTTTTTGTACATTGCCCATACGGATACCTGTTGCGCTGTTTCGGCAACTCCGATCAGCGGTGGGGGGCTTTATCTGGGGGTCCGGGCGGTGCCGAGTGGCATTTGACACACTGATGCTACCTAGGGCTGAGGGGGGCCTTGCTGTCCCTGACTTCGAGTTGTATTACTTGGCAGCACAGTTTCAGGGCCTTACTCAAGCTGTGGGGCAGGAATTCCGCGGACCAGAACGAGACTTCGAGCCATATGTTCTGCGGCTCGTACTATCATATGTGATATTACAGCAAAAGCTGCGAACAGCCGAACTGTCGATCGAGGAGAGCGCTTTAAGACACTGCTGGAAGCGATACCATACTAGAATTGGCGTGCAACACCCATATGCCCCGGAGATACCGCTGGGGATGTGTACGGCTCTACCACATGGGGGGGACTGGTCTGTTCTTGCGGAGTGGGAGAGACTGGGGCTTCACATGATAGGAGACTTGTTTGGCGACGGTGTGTTGTTACCTTATAGAGCGCTGCAGGAGAGTTTTGGGCTCCGGCGGGGTCATTTTTAGGTTTCGACCTGACGATCTGCTCAAGCAGTTCGCGCAGGCGAAATCTATTGTTTACATATATTGGCTTCAGGAACGTCCCCCGGCTCCCATTGGCTAGCTCCATAAATGGAGGCTAGCCATTGGGAGACGGATCTGTCCGTCAAGGCCGGACCAGATTCGGGGGCGTTCCCGCGATTTTTTCCCTCTCCGCCTCTGCGATGTCGTCATCGCGGCGGTGGGCGGAGTTTCGTTTTTTTTTTCTTCTGTGTTTGTTTTGGTCATTCCATGCCTGCCGACCACGGCCGCCGGAGGAAGCCCAGGTGAGTGCTTGTTTTTTAATGGTGGAGCACGTGAATTCAGTGTACGTTGGTTAAAAATACATGATGAAGACACAGGCCACGATCTGGCTGTTTATCAAGTGCATGGGCGCTAAAACTAGTTTTTGCCCCTTTATTTGTAGTGAGGACTCCGCAGTGGTTTGTCTGATGTGAAATTGCTCGGCTGATCCCCTTTGTTGCAGCATGCATAACTTTTCATTCTTTCAGTTCAACTTTACAGTCCGTTTTAATAATGTCCTTAAAACTGCGGGTGTTCAGTACCCAAACGGCCTAAATAGACTCGTATGGGCTAAGCATCTCGTGCCCCTCGTGAGACACTTGTAAAACTGCTCATAAGATTTGCAACAGGGAGTTTTTTCATGGTTTGGCATTTTTCGTAATGCATTACAGTTGAATTTATATAGCGCTTCATATCCTAACCGCACTGCAAAGCGCTGAAGAGCATCAGAGGCCATAAAGTACGTGCTGCAAAGGTGATTAACAGCAAATGGGTAAAACGTCCAATACAGTCCAAGATTTGGCAAAACAATTAAATTTAAAAAAACAAAATAAGATCCTGAACGGATAAAAATGTTTAACATGATGCAACCTGGCGGATTTTTGCTTTCATGTGCCTTCGTGTGCTTGATTGCAAATTCAGGAAACAAAAGCTAGAGGTACTTGCAGTCCAAACCGAGGAAGAGTACATAGCAACCGTTGACGCACACAGAGCCCTAAGCAAACGGGCAGTAAAGTACTGTGATGGTTTATCATATTGTTTAAACAACTGAATAGAAAAAACCATCAACTTTAAGCAGGGTCGGACTGGCTTATAGAGCAAATCGGGCAGTGCCCGGTGGTCTGGCCGGACAGTGCATTCATCGTGTGTGGGGTTTTACTGCTGGTGTCCCTGATATTAAAACAAATATTGCCTGCAGCAACTTCAAATTAGAGTGGAGAGTGCATAGGGAGTGCAGAGTGGATAGGGAGTGCAGAGTGGATAGGGAGTGGAGAGTGCATAGGGAGTGGAGAGTGGAGAGTGCATAGGGAGTGGAGAGTGCATAGGGAGTGGAAAGTGCATAGGGAGTGGAGAGTGCATAGAGAGTGCAGAGTGGAGAGTGTATAGGGAGTGCAGAGTGCAGAGTGGAGAGTGCAGAGTGGAGAGTGCATAGGGAGTGGAGAGTGGAGAGTGCATAGGGAGTGCACAGTGCATAGGGAGTGGAGAGTGCATAGGGAGTGCAGAGTGCATAGGGAGTGGAGAGTGGAGAGTGCATAGGGAGTGGAGAGTGCATAGGGAGTGAAGAGTGCATAGGGAGTGGAGAGTGCATAGGGAGTGGAGAGTGCAGAGTGCATAGGGAGTGGAGAGTGCATAGGGAGTGGAGAGTGCATAGGGAGTGGAGAGTGCATAGGGAGTGCAGAGTGCATAGGGAGTGGAGAGTGCATAGGGAGTGGAGAGTGCATAGGGAGTGGAGAGTGCATAGGGAGTGCAGAGTGCATAGAGAGTGCAGAGTGGAGAGTGCATAGGGAGTGCAGAGTGCATGGAGAGTGCAGAGTGGAGAGTGCATAGGGAGTGGAGAGTGCATAGGGAGTGCAGAGTGCATAGGGAGTGGAGAGTGCATAGGGAGTGGAGAGTGCATAGGGAGTGGAGAGTGCATAGGGAGTGGAGAGTGCATAGGGAGTGGAGAGTGGAGAGTGCATAGGGACTGCAGAGTGCATAGGGAGTGCAGAGTGGGGAGTGCAGAGTGCATAGGGAGTGGAGAGTGCATAGGGAGTGGAGAGTGCATAGGGAGTGCAGAGTGGAGAGTGCATAGGGAGTGGAGAGTGCAGAGTGCATAGGGAGTGCATAGGGAGTGCAGAGTGCATAGGGAGTGCAGAGTGCATAGGGAGTGCAGAGGGAGTGCAGAGTGGAGAGTGCATAGGGAGTGCAGAGTGGAGAGTGCATAGGGAGTGCAGAGTGCATAGGGAGTGGAGAGTGCATAGGGAGTGGAGAGTGCATAGGGAGTGGAGAGTGCATAGGGAGTGGAGAGTGCATAGGGAGTGGAGAGTGCATAGGGAGTGGAGAGTGGAGAGTGCATAGGGACTGCAGAGTGCATAGGGAGTGCAGAGTGGAGAGTGCATAGGGAGTGGAGAGTGCATAGGGAGTGGAGAGTGCAGAGTGCATAGGGAGTGCATAGGGAGTGCAGAGTGCATAGGGAGTGCAGAGTGCATAGGGAGTGCAGAGTGGAGAGTGCATAGGGAGTGCAGAGTGCATAGGTAGTGGAGAGTGCATAGGGAGTGCAGAGTGGAGAGTGCATAGGGAGTGCAGAGTGGAGAGTGCATAGGGAGTGCAGAGTGGATAGGGAGTGGAGAGTGGAGAGTGCATAGGGAGTGGAGAGTGGAGAGTGCATAGGGAGTGGAGAGTGTAGAGTGCATAGGGAATGGAGAGTGTATCCCCTCTACTTCTCTTCTATGGTCACTTGTACTTCTTCTACTTCTCCACCAGCACAGTGTGTGTTTCCACTCGCCCGTGGCACTGGAGACTGAAGCACATCCTTCTTAGGGTGACAACCGTCTTGCTGGTCATTATGGACACTCTTTCCAGTTCTGTACGAGCGTGACTGAGGGCAGACGCCAACTGAAATGTCCAACCCTTAAAAAGGAAAGATTTAATGACGGTATTTTTTGTGGAACTGGTGGCGAGCTTCCTGTTTCAAGATGGGTGAGTGGACCATGTCCAAAAAGACTGACACTCCAGTAGGGTAGTGTAGTGCTTTCAGCAAGCGTCGCCTTAATGTGCCACCCCAGCACGGTTTAACCCCCTCAGCTGTCAATTGTCCGTCTGTCACGTGACACCTGCAGACCAGACTCTGAATTTCTTCAGTGAAATCCAGTAGGGTACAATAGGTCTTACATTTGCAAGAGATTAAGCTGTTGGCAATGTAAATGACAATGCCATTTATTTATCTGTTTTCAAAACCAACACATAAATAAAAATGTTGTCATTTACAATGCCAATAGCTCTAACTTTGGCAAAGGCGAAACCGTTGCATTGTAAATGCTTGTTTAAAACATGCGGCCCTGGTTGCTGCCATCCAAAAGTACTGGGGCATGGGCCTCTCGGAACCACCAATAAGTGAAGTGTGTCAATATGTAGTGATGACGGCGGGAACCTTTAAAGCAGTTACCTGTTTATATAGGCGTATGATTGGGGAGGGGCTGACGCCGCTACAGAGGCTGAGGGAGCAGTGGGACATTTTTTACTCCATGGATCTTTGCTGCATAGGATGCATGAGTGGTGGGGTCAAGGCATTGCAGAACCTCCAGAGCATGAGTGTCTGTGGTATATCTTTCTCATAACAACAATGATGGTCACCTACCTCTACAGAGCACTGTTGAAGGGACCACCACTGGATCTGGCGTGTTTGAGACAGCAAAGGGATGAGTACTTGGGGATGCCGATGACTGACCAAACGTGGAGACGGGTGCTGGAACTTACCCCCTATGTATCCAGGAATGCCCGCTTCAAGCTCATTCAATGCTATTACCTTCACAGGGCATACTTCACTCCTCTGTGCCTCCGTGCTATTTTCCCCGGCGCAACATCGCCGTGTCCTTGTTGTCTAGTGGAGGATGCAGATTTTTTTCACATGGTCTGGTCTTGCCTGTTTTTGACGTCATACTGGTCCACCATCCAAACCATGAATATTTGATGGGAGATGGAACTAAGGATTGCAACATTTTAACTATTATAAAATGTGGACACGAGCATCCTTCTTGAATAGAATAAGATAGTTTATTAGTCAATTAAAAACAAAAACATGACTGGAATCATACAATATGAAACAATTAGCTAAAAAATGCCTAAAACTTGTTTGTACATCAGGTGCAACCATTGCAAGTCTAATTGGGAACCCCCATTATTTGCTCCCCTTCATGAATATAAGAGTAAAAATACTAGTTTACAAATGACTAGCAGCCCGCCCCAGCGTTGCCTGGGGCAGAAGGGCGCTGGGGCAGCATTTCCGGATTGCGGCAGCGTTGCCCGGGGTAGAAGGGGGCTGGGGGCAACATTTCAGGCTTGGGTTCACTCCTGCCCCGGCCCCCGCCCGCCCCGACATTGCCCAGACCGTGTCAGACTATATGTGGTTAAAGTGCCCGTGTGCAAGTCTACGGTGCGTGTAAAGTATATATGCTTTACTATGCGGCCAGTTGTAATTCTACAAATAAAGTGCCAATGTGCAAGATTATATGCGGTTAAAGTACCCGTGTGTAGATCAGATCTACAGCGCAGGCAAAGTGCCAGTGTGCAAAAAGGAACTGCTTGTAAGGAAGTTGTTAACATAGCATGACGGGATAAGGAGTGGCTACTGTTGCTTTCCCTACCAGCCCGTCCTTGCATGTTCATTTACCCGCTCACAATTATTTACATAACTTGACGGGTTGGCAGAACCTTATTTCAATTTCTCTGGCAACCCTTACCAACAGGCCCTAAAACCTACTAGGAGCGTGACAGTAAGAGAGTTGTCTCATGTACTAACATCCTGTCCTGCAACCAATGGAAGTATATTGTGCCCTGGGAAATTCAATATGAACAGAACAATAACTAAAGATATGTACTTATTATGCTGCACTATTTAGTGCCGATTTCCAGGACCTGTATAATTTTGAATGCACCACCTGCTAATGATTGTCCCTGAAACTAGAACCAGAAATTTTAAATCCTACGAGGTCAACTGTCAAATGTTTTTTTTTTCAACTTTGCATTTGCCATCCATCTGCTAAAACTTCTTGAGGAGAACCTTTACCCCCTACCATGAAGAATGTTTTGTCTCACACCAATGCAAAGTAGTTAATTGTACTGGGAAATGCACTATTGGCCATACATTGTACAGAAAAATGACTCTTCATATCCTGGAGTACTGTACCATAAGAATGAAGACAGCACCAACTTGTTCTTTTCACGCTAGCTCACGGTTCTTCCGTTAATTATTAATTTAATTTATTTATTTAATGCGATTTTCTATCGCGCGAACATTACTCGAAGGTGTCAGAGCGCTTTGCAAAAGAACCAGTTGCGATACATAAGGACTTAGGATTACACGAGTTACATAAAAGATACAAACAGGAGGAAAAATTGCAAATGTACAAGTTGTAAAGTCACTCAAGGAAGAGATACAAATAGATAAACTCTAAGAATCACATAGGAATGGTAGTGAGTACAAAGGTCTACTACATATACTAGTGTTTGGAGTTATCTCTATATACATATATATATATACAAATAGTAGATTTTCTCAGGATTCCATTTTACCAGCGATTCGGCTTGGACAAGTATATATCACATATTTACAGAGTGAAAAGAGAAATAAAATAAATAAATTAATTAACATAATAAGAAGGGGTAGAGAGCGGTATGTGGGGGAGAAGAGTTGGAGGCTGAGATTGGTGGGAGGATAGAGGGGGACCTGAGGGGGAGAAAGAGATGAGGCAGTCCAGCGAAAGTGAAATGTCTGAAGGTCAGCCAGATGCAATCCAATGGACCAAAGGAAAGGACAAGAATCAAAGTGCCACCTTCCCCCATCACACCCTCCTCCGCCAAAGTTTGGGTGTAGTTATACAGTTGACAATACATTTAAAAATAAAATATTACTGGGATTCGTTGTGGTCCCTCTAATCCTCAGGCTATTCCATCACTAACACAGTGAGTGGATAACCGTGCAAATGAAAGGGTTATTTCCAGACACACTCGGAAATTGCGCACTTTTCACGACCACGCATAAAATCACGCCCCAATACTATCTTTTTATTCTGTATCTCATTTAAAATTGGAAAATTAAAAAAAAATTCTCCGGTGCATGCTGTAGGGAAATCTACAATCGATTTTCCTTGATTTTGCGATTAGATCTCCTTTGTTGTCTCGGTCGCCGGTGCCTGTCTCGTCAAAAAAACACAGACACTTTATGACCGGACGTGCGAAGGGTTAACCGCTGTCGGGCAAAGCTCCTGCCAGACATCTGAGCAGGCAGGCGGGCATCTTTGTTGTAGCGGGCTCCGGTTACAGGAGAGAGAGAGAGAGAGAGAGCCGGGGAGAGGGGGAAGCGCCGGAGCGGTCACGTGACCGGATCACGTGTCCCGCGAGCCAGGCCCTGCACTGGCGGCAGAGGCGCAGGACTTGGTGAGGTGCAGGGCTTTGGGGACAGGGGAAGGAAGCATAGCACCCCGCCACCACCCCGCTCTCCGACTGCTGCAGGAGGCAGGGAGGCGCAGGTAAGGGTGTCTAGGCGCTGTTATCACGCCAGGGATACTGGGACGTATTTGTTGGGTTTAGCTCCAGTGCAGGAAATCACTGCTGTACCATGTATAAATGCATGTGTGTGTACCTGTGCATGCCACCCAGTGACCTACATACCTGCCTGGGTGTGTGTGCTGCTGCAGCGGGGAGCAGTGTTTTGCATGCGGGGTGAGCTGCACTTGGCGCTGCTGCACGGATAGGGGGTGCATGGATACAGCACATGAGCAGTCCAACCCCGGGCTGGCATTGGCTGTGCAACAAGGTGGTTGGGGCAGCTTGGTTCCCCCTTTGTTCTGGTTGCCAGGTTGGATGCTTTGTCCGGAGGACTGCGCTGGTGCCATCTCGGGCACCCCCTGGGTTCCAAGCGACCCCTCTCCGGAAGGGATGCCACCTCTTGCCTATGAAAAGGTACACCTTTCTTCTTCTCATGAAGGTGGTTCTTGAGGTAACCCGGTGCAGACGTGATCATGTTCCTGTGCCCGCCCTTTTTGAGGCATCACGTCTCCACCTGCTCCAGGTTTTAGTGAGGAAACCCATGCTTGCTGTATACTATTATAAATGATACATTTACTCCAGACTGGACGTTATATTGCCCCAGAATGCATCCTTGAATTGGGGAGTGTGTCACTGTATCTTGTTTACAACTCACCTGCGTTTCGGGTCCCTTTGCGGTGGGCTATTGATGTTACTGTGAGGAAAAAGAATGAATTATTAATGAATAAAAACAGTCATGGCCAGGCATGTTTCTATTTGATTTGATTGACAGTATAGGATCCGCTGAGGCATCTGATAGTATATTGTATTTGAAACCCGGTTGTGATTCTGCTCTTCGTTGGCGCCTTGTGCTGCGTTTCCTTGTGGTGTTGCCAGGGCCTTTGACAGATATTGATGCTCAGTTTTGAGTGAGACGATTTCCCTCATTGCTAAATCTTTACCTTCTTATAGTGCACAGAATACAAGATTGAAATTCACTTATCCAGCGCACGTGATGCGCCGAATACTTAAATGCCAAACAGTTTTGTTTGCATGTGATGCTTGGGTAAAAGTCGGCAGACTTGGACAGCCGCATAATTACAGACCGAGCTCGGCAAGCAGAAAGGTCCGGAGCTAATCCATTACTTGGCGGAACCTTCCATGCAGTTCAGACGTTGTTATAGCTTTGTTTCTGGACAGCCAAGCAGCAATGCAATGTCAATAATGTATTCTCTTTGCCATTACCCAGTCATTCATTATTATAGCTACTTATGCACACTCTATTTCAGTCAGTAGGACACTGCCTGCTTATCCACATTATGATGTTGTGCCACACACTACTGGGAGTTAAATTACATTATAAGGAATTAAGTTTTGGTCGACTTCATCATGGTATTTTACAATTTCATGTTAACTGATACTTTGTGATATGTTAAAGGTAGTTTTATTTCCCTCGCTGTCTCACAGGTGTGCTCTTCACACATCAGTGTTACTGATTCAAGACAGCTCATTTAGGCACTCGAGTATTTCATTAGCAGGCTTCAATGTAGACTGCAAAAAATCCCAACAACAAAAATACAACTGTAGCCAAATTGCACTGCTCCAAAAACAATTCCTTCTCATTCTCAATCTAGGTGCTTCCACCCCTGAGGTTTCACTGCCCAAGAAACCCCAGATAAACAGTAAATTGAATACAGCAACTGGAGGAGCACTCAGTAAACAAATGTATAATTAATATTGCAATGTCCCTAATGCGAATATATACATTGTGCATTCAGTCCATTAATTCCATGAAACTGATTCAATTTGTAAACAACTTTATTCTTCATCTTCCGCAATATATTTCCAGCCCAGCCAACGCGTTTTGTCCCTACAGTTTTATTAATCCCATTTGTTTATTTGGCAGAGCAGTAATGCAACTCCGATCAATTTCAGAATAACACTCTCAGTGTGGAAATTTAATGCCTCTAATATTCTCCCACTATGCAAGGACCTTTTGAGAGACACGGGTCTTGGGGAAAAGGTGTGGAGGGTCGCTCTAGGGCGATACCAAGCATTTTTTAGCTAAACATGTTCTATCAAGGTTTACACAACATAATATAACCATATATGTATCCCTGACTGTGGAAGAAACATTAATTACATTGACCAGTGCTAACTCATCCATTTTTTCAGCTGTTGCTCCCCACCATGTATTTATTATTAAGCGTACTCTTTACCTCTAGCCGCCCAGCCAACGCTATAATCGGGTACATTCACACATAACCTGCTAGCCACATTTACATGCGGCTAGCTTTTTTCTACTGATTGCCAAGATACAAACAATATGGTGGTATACCTTTGAATTTAGATAGTCCACCAACAAAGCTGACCTGTTATTGATAGCTATCCATGTGTTATTCTGTGTGTGTTTTGTTCATTTGTTGAAAGAACACATCCATCTGTCCTCTCTTTAGTTGTAGAGTTTTTATTACTATTTGTGGAAATCAATCTATGAAATCATAATAAATCCCTGATGCAGATTATTTTGTGTCAGTTGATCAGAATCCAACAAGCAGCACAACTATTTATGTGTAAGGTGTAAAGCAAGGTATTAAAATGCACCAGGGCCCTGTCACCTGCTGCACCCCTACTCTAGTTTCGTCCCCTCCATGTCCTGATCCATTGCACCCCTACTCAAGTGTCTGACCCTTCCCGTCCTGATCCATTGCACCCCTACTCGAATGTCTGCCCCTCCCCGTCCTGATCCATTGCACCCCTACTCGAGTGTCTGCCCCTCCCCGTCCTGATCCATTGCACCCCTACTCGAGTGTCTTCCCCTCCCCGTCCTGATCCATTGCACCCCTACTCGAGTGTCTGCCCCTCCCCGTCCTGATCTATTGCACCCCTATTCAAGTGCCTGCCCCTCCCCGTCCTGATCCATTGCACCCCTACTCAAGTGCCTTCCCCTCCTCGTCCTGATCCATTGCACCCCTACTCAAGTGTCTGCCACTCCCAAGTCCTGATCCATTGCACCCACCTCGAGTGTCTGTCCCTCCCGTCCTGATCCATTGCACCCCTACTCGAGTGCCTGCCCCTCCCCGTCCTGATCCATTGCACCCCTACTCAAGTGCCTGCCCCTCCCCGTCCTGATCCATTGCACCCCTACTCAAGTGTCTGCCACTCCCCGTCCTGATCCATTGCACCCCACCTCGAGTGTCTGTCCCTCCCGTCCTGATCCATTGCACCCCTACTCGAGTGTCTGCCCCTCCCCGTCCTGATCCACACTGCACAGTCTCACCCTATTTGCTAGTTAGCTCAGTTTTGCACCTCTGCTCTCACGTTTCAGTAGGTACGTTTATTAGTTTTATTTCTTCAAGACATTACGAGCAATTGATTATGTATTTTAACCATTTTTATGTCTGGGTTTTGACAGCTGAGCTGTCAGACTGGCCTACTGCTAACTCTATTCATAGAATGGGCTTTGGGTCCTTCCCTTTCAATGTTCAGTTATGGGCTATTCACTTTAGCGACTCGCAAATTGCGTAGAATTGCGACTCGCCATTTGCAACTCGCTAAAGTGAATGTATAACAGTGTCTCGGACACTGTTTGCGATTCCCAGTGGGGTCGCATATTGCATGTCTCATCAATATTCATGAGGCAAGCGCAATTTGCGACCCCATTGGGAATGGCTAGCACTCCTAGGGGTGGTGGCCTGCTGGGGTCAGCAGAACCCCATATCAGTGACTGCTTTTTATATTTAGTAGTTTTTCCTTTTTTAAATGCAGCCCGTTTTTCTTAAAGGAAAACGGGATCCATAAAAAAAAAAAAGTGAATCTTTTCAATTTCATTTTTTAAGGGCTGGCAGTGGTCCCTGGGACCACTGCCTGCTCTTAAAAAAAATAATTTCGCTCACACTCACAAAGCGGAAGGGGTACCCTGGGGAGCTCGTCCTGTTTGCAGATGGTTTACTTGAAATAGGTGGTAAACTGCGAGTGTTTTGCAGCTGCAAATGCGTTTGCAAAACAATGGGACATCCATAGTGACTCGCAATTAGGAAGGGATGCCCCTTCCTAATAGCAAGAGTCTCTTTTTTGAGGCAAGGGTGTTATTTCAGTTCTGCATTACCCAGGTTAAAGTTTCCTTTTATAGTGCATGCAACAGGGCCATGATGTACATGGTGCACACACATCAAAGCATAATTTCACCTGGCACAATTGCACTCACAGCCACTAAATGCACAAATGGAGGGCACGCATGCAGACACACTTATTCGCCGATAACACAGTCAGGCACACACTCACATTTCAATAGATGGATGACTGGGTTTGGTCGGATACATAAGTACATTATTGTGGATTAACGGCTGTGCAGATTTAAGTGGAAAATTATGCAAATGATGTACATGGTGCACACACATCAAAGCATAATTTCACCTGGCACAATTGCACTCACAGCCACTAAATGCACAAATGGAGGGCACGCATGCAGACACACTTATTCGCCGATAACACATTCAGGCACACACTCACATTTCAATAGATGGATGACTGGGTTTGGTCGGATACATAAGTACATTATTGTGGATTAACGGCTGTGCAGATTTAAGTGGAAAATTATGCAAGTGAGTGGGGTGATTATTGGAGTCCTAGAGGCAATAAACATTGTGATGAACCGATAAACCGCATGATTCAATCCAAAAAGGTAGGGATGGGTACAGCCGATTGAGGACGCTATTTTACTTCTTGCTAATGTTTTATAATCGAAATGTATTATTGTTCTACTGTACTTTGATTGATCCCTTTCTTATGTATTAATATTATTTATAAAAAATTTTTTTTATTGTCTATTCACTGTGATATAATGAATTCCTTTCTATTTTTTCTGCTATATAAAAAAGGAAAAAAGTGAGTGGGGTGATGGAGTCAGGATATGTGAATGTGTGGTTGTATGGGTATATGTGGGATGTTAGTTTGAATGGATCACTACATGGGTGTCCACTCTAGGATGAGTTGACAGAATTTGTGTCTGTGTATAAATGTGGGTGGATGTGCGTGTGTGAGCGGAAAGGTGGTTTTCTGTTAGCTCTGCACTTCGTTTTTCCATTCTCCTTTACTCTGTCACATAGAATCCCCTCAACGTTCATACAAGTGTTTTGTCTAATATCTTCCAGTGGGCTTTGAGGTGTCTGTATGCTGCACCCAGCAACACCGCAAAACACGTTTCATCCAAAATATTTCAGGCCAGCATCATGTGTTAGTCCCTTCTAATTTGTTCATTTGTTTTAGCGCCAAGCAATCTCTGAGTCACGGTTCACTCAATAAATATGGTTAACGTAACCTCAAAGAGTTTTACTGAGCCAGACTCATTGAAGTATTACATCTGTGAGGGAAAAGGCCTCTGGTATCCTAAATCAATTACGTATAAAAAAAGGGCTGCTCCTCAATTTCGCATGTGATGCCTCAAGTGCACATTCTTCACTAAACCACCAGTCACAAACCCCACAATTCTGTATTTCTCTGCAATTTCTCTTATTTTTATCCTCCACAGATTTGTCATGGATGGTGATAAAGCTCACATTAAGCAAACCCTAAAAAACGGAAATATATTAGAGAACACTATGTAAGCTCTTTAATAACACTTGAGTATGGCCTTGTCTCCCTATGGGCGGTCTAGAATATGTGTTTATACGTGGTTCCGGGGTTTTCTGACTGACCAGAGCCTGGAGTATCATTTGATGTTTAGTTTCAGGCCTAGTGTTCTGGTTCAGCCCAAAGACTTTGATGTGTTCAGTTTGTGATGCGTTTGGCTGAGCATTGAACTTGATTGCAGGGGGACCAAAAGTGGTGTAGTGTTTGATAGTTAGGTGGCCTTTTCTTATTTTTATTGTAGTGTTGGAGAGGTCTGGCTGCAGAGCTTTACCATTGGCTTACAAATATATCATTTCAAAGAGATCCCTGCTGAGTTAGTCTTTTTATTATCTTGCTCGCTATTGGGTGTATTTCATCTGTGTTAATGTTTCTGTGCTGCTCCATTTTTTATGCATTCTTTTGTATTTGTGATGTTGAAGTCTCTTTAGTGGTCACTGGTGTTGGGTACAATGTGATAGTCCACGGTCTGAGATAACTATCCTGTGGTGAATGTACGCAAGATGTTCTGTCTAATGCATTCTGTTGCGTGTAAGCCTGTCTTCTGGGAACCGCGGACGCAATACATTACGTAGATGGGATAGCTATAATTTAGTTACACCAAGCATTGATTAAAGCAGTTAATGCATTACTGTCCCTTTTCATGTGAGGAAAGAGCCGACTAGCGATCTCTGTTATTGCTCCCTAGAGCCTTTACATCTATAGCATTTGCACGGTAGTTCTGGCCTCATGGTGTATTAAGTGCTGATGGCTAGTCTTGGATGATTCTGCCAACGTTTCCGTCAATGGTGACGTCGTTTGGGATCAAGGACTGATGCTAACTTAAATTTCTAGGCATTCATCAAGAGTTGAGATTTCGGTGTGGAGAAGGGGCCGGCCCGGAGTCTCCGATTCCAGGTAGTATACCATCTCGCAATCCCTGTCATTATGAGATTTTGGAGTGAGGATGTTGACCCAGAATTACCAGGTTCTTTGCGCTGGTTTTCCACAGTTCTAGGGACAAATCAGATGTTGTTTAGCACCTGCTCTTAGCAGATTCAAATGTCAGGAGTGGGATGTGAAGTTCAGGCAGGACATACAGGTCAAGAGGGGTTTGTAGTCTGGCTGGATGGAGTATTATCTGCAATTCCTGTGGTACTGGTCGGGGTGAATGGGGCCGGGCAGTACCGTAGGCCTTGTCCCTCTCAAGCTGTGCTTTTACTGGGTGCAGATTCACACCCGGTAAAACTGAGTCGGGCGTTTTTGGACCCAGTAATTTCAAGCCCAGAGAAGTGGGCAACCCGTAGTGTGGCAGAGTGGTATCTTCTACTGAGATACCCCCCTGCCATACTCTTCATAAGGCCCGTAGACGGATACAGTTGTCAATATGCACATATTGGTCCTTGCATAACTCCTGCCTATCTAGATTGAGGATTATGACGGCCTAGTCAGATCCAATCAGAAGTACGATGCAGAGGTGGCTGAGAATTTTTCAGACCTCGTATACCTCTGTCAGGTTGATTGAGGTAAAGATACCTATTGACCCAAACAGATATTAGATGCTGAAGCATATGGCGCCAGATATGATTTAAAAAAATGTATTACTTATATGTCTTTGTATTTACGATGTTGCACTGTGTTACCTTGGACTTGAGGGGACCGAATTATTAACTTTTAGGTATAGTCAAACATTTACTATTATAAATTCGAATCACTGTTGTCCTATTTTAAAACATCAAAATCAAAGCACTCTATTATATTTGAAACCCTACATTTGTCCTACATGCACGATTTTTGCATGGGAATTATATGAATATATCATGCGATATGTCGTCTGAGTTTAATTTTACCTATATGTATTTGTATTTACGATGTCGCATTACATGGCAGGAACTAGAAGTGACTGAGCTATTAAGTTGTAGATATAGTCAAAATATTTACTATTATAAATTCGAATCACTGATGTCCTATTTTTAAAACTGCAGAATCAAAGCATTTTAATATAACTAGATGATCAGTTCCTATAGGGATCCTAAGATGTATCTGTACAACTGCACTCACTAAAGCACTTTACTACATATGTACTATACGTGAGATTTTATATGAAAACTATATGAATGTACTTGTGGAATGTCCGATTTGAATTTACCTACTGGAAGTGTTGTTTTTAAATGAGATTGAATATTGTATTTTGCTTATGTTACTTTTAAGTTTCTTGACCGAAATCAAGTGTTTTGTAAACGTAAAAAAAATATTTTAAAAAGGGTGTATTTTCTTCCATAATGTTGGAAACAAGGTACAAATATATTCAGTGTTTATACATTGAGCATATTTCTTGCTGAAATCCATGTTTTTTGTATCTGGTAAGTCACCAAGCTAAGAAATGTTTTATCTTAAAGTCCCTCTTTAGATTAGACGACAACAATAGTAGTGTTTTTTGTTGTTGCTCACTTGTGTATTTCCTCCTCTTTTCTTCTTTTGAGGGTATTTGTCTTAACTCTGAGAGTAGAACCGAGCAGTATGTTCCTTATTTGATGGGCTACTACATTTCTGTCTTTAAATACCCATGTTTGATTCACTGAGCCGGAATAACCTAGTGCTGTCCATCAAGATGTGAATGCCATGGTGACTGAAAATGACTGTGGCTTCAAGGTTTGATTTTGTGTCCGCCCAGATTTGAGATGCGGAGGTGGTTGAAATAAGTGAAAGTTTCAACTACCCATATGTGATTCACCAAGAAGATGTTCCTGTCCAGTCCATAGAGATGTAAGCTAATGAGGTCTCTGAGAAGTACATCATTCCATTTGCATGAGTTGCCAGATGGGGGATCACATATATTAATTGGATTTTGTTTTAGTAGCGGGTGGGAAGCAAGAAGTGTCTGAGGAGGTTGTGATTGCGAGGCGGTGGGCTAGTGTGTTTTTCTGTAAACTGTAATTAGAAATGCAAGGCAGGAATAGGAGGAAATGCACTAGGAGAGAGACAAAAAAGGGGATTGGGAAGGTTTGTAGAGAAATCTTTATGAATTGGTCGGGCCTCCATAACTGGACAGAATCCTCGATGTAGTCACAGAGGTGTCACTTACATCCCAGGTGGGACCCCAAAAACTGAAACCATGCTCCACAGTGGCCTCTAAAGTTGGACACACTATGACATTTGCTGTCCAGAACAGTCATGCCCTTTCTTGGTAGCTTATGCCCTGGGAGTAAGAGTTAAAGACAGTCTTGATTCTAAGAGGTGTGAAAAATGATATGAAGTTGCATCTTGTTCCCCTTAGGATTTTGAAAGATTTTTTAAACAACTTCAATCTCTGCTAAAAGGAGTAAATTATTCCTCTTTTAGCTGATGCCAGTGGACTTCATGATTTGGCCACACATATTACAAGCAATTCCCCCCCCCCCATTGTTCCAGACTATACCCTTTGAGTCCCTGTATCTAATTGAGGAAAGAGCTGCTTTTCATTGCTGGGTCCCATTGAGTATCTAAATACTCAGTGAAGCAAATGAGTGCAACAGTTCTCTGAGGTTTCATAGATGTACTTGTAGAGAAATGGTTTAGGAAGATTTATTCCTTCAGAATTTTAAGTTTATATCAGGCCCCTATTGTTGAACTTCTTTAGTCTGCATTATCAAGACTGACTACAGGGTGTTGGGCGTTAAAAGGGAAAACATGCGAAGAAATGGGTATACATTTTGAGCACCTCCACAACATACAATACAAATCCTCCTTTCCCACCAGTCTTCAGCTACCCTCTCGCTTCAGTCTTCTAGACAGATTTTCTGACTGCCAACTTGAAAGGAAAAGCAGGTGATATACCACAATTTTGAACCATGAGTCTTTAACTAATAACATAGGAGGAGCTGTGCTGTGCAGGGTGCCCCCAATCTTTGAACTCAAGGACCCTGTCACATTGGTTGGTTGGTCATGAAAAGGGCATTGCTTCTGGCCATAAACATGTAGAAAGAAAATGATTTTCCATGCAGGAGAATCGCTTCAGTGGAAAATTACTTTGAAGCCACTTCCTATCTAGAGATAAAAATAACATAATTCATAGAATTGTTTTTACAACTGAAGAAATAAAACCATTTGAACATTTTGGACTCAAACACTACTTGACTACAGCAAGCAGATATTTAAAGTGAACTACAGAGCTTCTGATGCAAGTGACCGTTTTTTATGCATAATTTATCTTATTGTGACACAGTATCAGCTCTTATTGTGCAGGGGGCTTTATATATACCACAAAGATCCTTTGAAGAAGGATTACAAAAAGATATTTACTTTAAGCCACAAAAATAGATCTACGTTTGCACCTGAACTTAAAATCTTTGCTCTCGCTACCAAATCCCTCATGAAGTGCAATCCAGAGCTTCAGTGATTGAGTCTGGAATAACCAGCCATCTACTCTTTGCACCTGGAAAGAAGCGTGTGTTTCGAACAGGTATTTGGAATAAGGGTAAAGAGATAAAGCTTAGCGGCAGTTATGGAAAAGATTCCTCTAAATGATTGGCTCAAGGATATCGAATGCTCTGTTGACATTCACAGAACCTTGAATTGGAGCAGGCCCTCTGCTCATCCAGCTTAGTTCCTGTGATGGTTTTTACCCCTCTCTCTCTCACGAAAGGGGGGGGACTCTCAATTATCAGTCTTACAATTAGTAGAAAACACGTGGCCTGTGAGAATATCCCAATGTAGCAATATTCATTCAATAACAACAGTCCTGACAGTTTGAGTGCACCACAACACAAAGGGAGGAACTACGCAGTCCTCGACTATACTCTTTCAGTAGACGGCCTTCCTCTTCAAGCTTTACTCCTTCTGTACTGCGACCAGGGCCAGCGCTCCCCAAAAGGCAAACAGAAAAGGACACTACTGTCTCTGTCTATCTGGTATATCTATACTCTATAGTGTGCTCCCCGTCACCAACATTCCTAGGTCACCGAGATTAGTGAGGGATAAAAGAGACTGGTTGCAGGGCGGGGAAGGTGGAGGGGGTTCTGTGTAGGGTTTAACACTTGTTCACTGGTAAGTGCTCTTATTTGTGCCACAGTCACCAGAAGCCCTTTCCCTCCATCCTCCTCCTCCACCCTTCCCTCCACGTCACTTGCCTGGAGCTACGGTCCCCCTGGACCGTAGCGTTGGGTATCTCGGTGTCCTGTTGCCTCAGGGAACTACCGGATACGAACATGGTATTTGGTGGGGAATTTTCCCTCTGCAGCGTCGCTCGGTCTTCCTCGGTCCTCCCGTCAGTCTCCTCCGGTCCTCGGGCTCCCACCGTCGCTCCGCTCTCCGATTCCACCGATTTCCTCGTTGTCTCCCGCTCCTCCGCTGTGTCTCCGCAATCACCTGACTTTTTATACCTGGGCCAACTGTCGACTCCTTGTTCCTCCCGCGAGTTCTCTCCTTCCCTGTGCCGCGGGACTAGACCGCTCGCTCTTATTGTGGAGTAGGCCCAGCCGGCGACATCTAGGATTCTTCAGCTGCCCCGGCCGTCCGCTAGCCCATATTACATTGCCTCTCTTCTTGGGATGGACGATCGGGCCATTCTTATGTAGGGAATCTGGATAGGTTGTCCACATTTCCTTGTAATTTTCCTGGTATGTGTAGAGTCTGAAAGGAAAAGGGCTGTAAGGCTAAGAACCATCGTAATATTTTAGCATTGGTGTCCTTAGTAGTGGCTAACCAAGTCAATGGGGCATGATCCGTTACCATAAAGAAGTTACGCCCTAACAAGTAGTATTGTAAGGATTCCATGGCCCACTTTATGGCGAGGCATTCTTTCTCCATTGTAGCATATCTGGTTTCCCTCAGGAATAACTTTCAGCTTAAGAACAACACTGGTTTAAGCAGGCCTTGAGAACCGGTTGGGATAATACTGTTCCAAGCCCCCTATCTGAGGCGTCGGTTTGTAATACAAACGACTTCTTGTAGTCAGGAAAAGTCAGTACTGGTGCATGGCACATTAAAGTTTTTAAGGCATCAAAACGCTTTTCTTGTGACTGTCCCCAATTAAACTTGGCTCTGGAGGGTTTGTGTCTTAGCAAAACTGTAAGAGGGCTGGCCACGTCTGATAGTCGAGGGATAAATCTCCTATAGTACCCCACTAATCTTAAAAAGGCTTGTACTTCTTTTCTTGTAGTGGGTCTAGGGATGTTTTGAATCGCCTCTAACTTATTGATTTGTGGTTTAAGGGTTCCCTCACTTATAGTATACCCTAAATAGTTCATTTGATGTGTGCCCAATGTGGTTTTCTTTGGTTTCATGGTCAATCCCACCTGAGCCAACGTGTCAAACAAGTTGTTAAGGTGTTCCAAATGAGTCTCCCAGTGAGGGCTGTGCACTACGATGTCATCTAAATATGCAACGGCATATTTTTGGTGTGCTCGTAGTAGGACGTCCATAAGCCTTTGAAAAGTAACTGGAGCTCCATGGAGTCCAAAGGGCATGACTGTAAAGTGGTATAACCCAGATGGTGTTGAAAAGGCTGTCTTATCCTGAGCTGAATTGGTCAGAGGGATTTGCCAATATTCTTTGGTTAAATCAATGGTGGACATGACCTGAGCTTCCCCCAACCTCTCTATCAGTTCGTCCACTCGGGGCATAGGGTAATTATCAAATTTGGAGTGGGCGTTCACTTGCCTGAAGTGTATGCAGAATCGAATGCTCCCATTCGGTTTGGGCACTAACTTAATGGGAGTGCGCCAATTGCTCTTGGAGGGTTCAATTATACCTGCCTGAAGCATCTTTTCTATTTCTCGTTCTACTGCCTCTCTTCTAGCCTCAAGGATTCAATAGGGTTTTACGTTGACCACCTTTCTGGGTTGAGTGACAATATCATGAGCTACTAAAGATGTCCGCCCAGGGCTGCCTGAACTGAGGTCTGGGTACCGTTCCAACAGTTGCTCTAACTGTTGTTTTTGTTCTATAGTTTATTTAGTTCCCATTACAGGTGTTTCTCCTTTTTCACTATCCCCGAGACTCTGGGGTAGGTCTAAGGTTTTATGGATAGTTACATGATTAATCGCTTGGACTACATTCTGGTCTTGGGAAATAGCATTGGGCTCCTTCCACTTCTTAAGTAGGTTAATGTGATAAGTCTGTCCCACCTTATTAGTATGGGGCACTGCAACCCTATAGGAAACGAGTTACATTATATGGCTCTTGCCATGTCGCTAACAATTTCTTGCCAGAGGAGGGAAGAAGTATTAAAACCTTGTCCCTCACAGTTAATTCTCTCATTTGGCTAGTACGGTCATACGGTGTTTTCTGTCTAGTTTGGGCTTTGTCCATATTCTGGTGGACAGTGTCCCAAAGGGTAGCTAACGTCTCCTTTAAGGTCTGCAGGTACCCCAGAAGTGGCTTTCCCTCGTCTTCCTCTTCTGTCCACTGTTCGGCTGCCATGTCAGCAATGTCCGGGGGCTTCCTTCCGAACAGAAGCTCAAAAGGAGAGAATCCCGTAGACTTTTGCTCATGTGTTCGAATAGCAAACAGAACCAATGGTAGCTTCCGGTCCCAATCTTTTCCTGTCTCTCCTATCAGTTTCTTGAGGATAGGTTTAATAGTTTTATTGTACCTCTCCACCAGACCATTCGTCTGGGGGTGATACACTGCCGTCTAAAATTGGTGAACTCCTAAAAGCTTACACACTTCCTTCATAAGCTTAGCCATGAAAGGAGTTCCCTGGTATGTTAGTAGTTCTAAAGGGAAACCTACTCGGGAGAAGAAAGACGCCATCGCTTGGGCGACTGCTGTTGTGGTCATACTAGTGAGGGGTATGGCCTCAGGGTATCGTGTGGCATAGTCTACTAGAACTAGTATATATTGGTGTCCTCTAGCAGAGGGAAGTAATGGTCCGACTAGATCCATCCCTACACGTTGAAATGGAACATCAATAATCGGTAAGGGATGTAATGGTACCTGTTTTGTCTTTGGGAGATTGACTAACTGACATTTGGGACAGGCAGCACGGAACTTGGCGGTCTCTCGATATACCCCTGGCCAATAGAATCTTTCTAGCAGATACTTCATTGTCAGTTCCTGCCCATAGTGAACACCTCCTGCTTGG